>NC_056733.1:1916313609-1916420331 GCF_019279795.1 Protopterus annectens | reverse complement strand
TCCGGCCGACCGAAGGGCTGCCTGACGACAGGACAACCCATTTGTTATGACTGCAGATGCTATCCAGTTCGGACATCTACATTTATGGTAGGTACAAAACTGTACTGTGTGTGTGTTGGTGTCTGTGTGGGAGTGTATGTGAGTGCCCATAGGGGGTGTATGGGTGAGTGTGTATGTGAGTGTGCCTGGGCGGGTTGTGTGGGCGAGTGTGTGCGAATGTGTCTCTGGGGGGTGTCTCAGCGAGTGTGACTGGGCAAGTGTGTCTGTGGGGGGGTGTCTGGGTGAGTGTGTGTGTGCAAGTGTCTGTGGGGTATATGTATGAGTTGTGTGGATGAGTGTCTGAGTGTGGATGAGTGTGTGTGCAAGTGTCTCTAGGGATGTGTGGGTGTGTGTGGTGGTGTCTGTGTGAACATGTATACGAGTGTGTGTCTGTGGGTGACTATGCGAGTGTGTGTCTATGAATGACGATGTATGTGAGTGTGTGTTTATGGATGATGATGTATGCGAGTGTGTGTCTGTGGATGACTATGTATGCGAGTGTGTGTCTGTAGATAACGATGTATGCATGTGTGTGTCTGTGGATGACGATGTATGCGACTGTGTGTCTGTGGTCGACTATGCGAGTGTGTATCTGTGGGTGATGTATTCGAGTGTGTGTGTGTCTTGTGTCTGTGTATGACGATGTACGAGTGCGTGTGCCTGGGTGACGATGTATGAGAGTGTGTGTGTCTGTGGGTGAGTATGTATGGGAGAGTTTCTGTGGGTGAGTACTTATGGATGTGTGTGTGTCTTTGGGTGAGTATGTATGAGAGAGAGAGAGAGAGAGTGTGTGTGTGTGTGTGTGTGTGTGTGTGTGTGTGTGTGTGTGTGTGTATGTCTGTGGGTAAGTATGTACGGGAGAATGTATCTGCAGGTATGTCTAGGAATGTGACTGTCTGCAGGTATGTATGTGGGTGCCTGTGGGTGTGTGCTTCTGCAGATGAGTATGTGTGGGAGTGTGTTTGGGTAGCTATGTATGTGTCTGTGGGTGAGGATGTATGAGAGTGTGTGCTTGTGGGTGACAATGTATGAGAGTGTGTGTTTTTTTGGGTGACGGTGTGTGTGTGTGTGTGTGTGTCTGGATGACTATGTATGTGAGTGTGTGTCTGTGGTTCATGCTGTATGCGAGTGTGTGTGTATCTGTGGATGACATTGTATGTGAGTGTGTGTGTCCATAGATTACGTATGAGAGTGTCTGTGGGTGACGATGTATGCGAGTGTGTGTATGTGTGTATCTGTGGATGACAGTGTATGCGAGTGTGTGTGTGGGTGACAATGTATACGAGTGTGTGTGTGTTTGTGGGTGACGACGTATGTGAGTGTGTGTCTGTGGATGATGTATGTGAGTGTGTGTCTGTGGGTGACGATGTATGAGTGTGTGTGTCTGTGGGTGACTGTATGCAAATGTGTGTTTGTCTGTGGGTGACTGGGTGATGCTGTATGTGAGTGTGTGTGTGTGTCTGCGAGTGACGATGTATGCTAGTGTGTGTGTGTGTGTCTGTGGGTGACGACGTATGCGATTGTGTGTCTGTGGATGTATGCGTGTGTGTGTGTGTCTGTGAGTGACGATGTATGAGTGTGTGTGTCTGTGGGTGACTGTATGCAAATGTGTGTGTGTCTGTGGGTGACTCTGGGTGATGCTGTATGTGAGTGTGTGTGTGTCTGCGGGTGACGATGTATGCGAGTGTGTGTGTGTGTGTGTGTGTGTCTGTGGGTGATGACGTATGCGAGTGTGTGTCTGTGGATGATTTATGCCAGTGTGTGTGTGTGGGTGATGATGTATGAGTGCGTGTGCCTGTTTGTAGGTGACAATGTATGCGAGTGTATGTTTCTGTGGGTGACTATGTAGGTGAGTATGTATCCGTGTCTGTGAGTGACATATGTGAGTGTATGTGCATGTCTGTGGGTGACGATGTATGCGAGTGTGTGTGTGTGTGTCTGTTGGTGACGACGTATGTGAGTGTGTGTCTGTGGATGATGTATGCGAGTGTGTCTGTGGGTGACAATGTATGAGTGTGTGTGTCTGTGAGTGACTGCATGCAAATGTGTGTGTCTGTGGGTGACTCTAGGTGATGCTTTATGTGAGTGTGTGTGTGTGTCTGCGGGTGACGATGTATGCTAGTGTGTGTGTGTCTGTGGGTGACTCTGGGTGATGCTGTATGCGAGTGTGTGTGTGTGTGAGTGTGTGTGTGTGTGTGTCTCTCTCTCTCTCTCTCTCTCTACCGGTGATGTTGTATGCTAGTCTGTGTGTTTATATGTGAGTGTGCATGCAAGTGTGTGTGTGTGTGTGTTTGTCTGTGGGTGAGTATGTATGTGAGTGTGTGTCTCTGTGGGTGAGTATGTATGTATGCGAGGTTGTGTCTATGGGTGATTATGTTTGCAATTGTGTGTGTGTCTTTGGGTGAGTATGTATGTGAGTGTGGGTTTCTGTGGGTGAGAATGTATG
The DNA here is from genome assembly GCF_019279795.1 of Protopterus annectens. Lineage (NCBI taxonomy): Eukaryota > Metazoa > Chordata > Ceratodontiformes > Protopteridae > Protopterus > Protopterus annectens. Next base: position 1,916,417,846 of record NC_056733.1, on the reverse strand, counting down.
CGCATTTGTGTGTCTTTAGGTGAAGATGTATGGGAGCGGATGTTTACGCGCGTCTGCAGGTGAGGATGTATGTGAGTGTGTGTGCCTGTAGGTGACATATGAGAGTATCTGTGGGTGATGATGTATGCGAGTGTGTGTGTATGTGTGTGTCTGTGGGTGACAATGTATGCAAGTGTGTGTGTGTGGGTGACAATGTATGCAAGTGTGTGTGTGGGTGACAATGTATGCGAGTGTATGTTTCTGTGGGTGACTGTGTAGGTGAGTGTGTATCTGTGGGTGATGATGTATGCGAGTGTGTGAGCATGTCTGTGAGTGATGTATGCGAGTGTGTGTGCGTGACGATGTATGCGAGTGTGCGTGCGTGTCTATGGGTGACAGTGTATGCGAGTGTGTGTGTGAGTGAGGATGTATGCAAGTGTGTCTGTGGGTGAGGATGTATGCGCGTGTGTGTGTGGCTGCGGGTGACCATGTATATGCATGTGTGCAGCTGTGGGTGAGGATGTATGTGAGTGTGTGTGTGTGTCTGTGGGTGAGAATGTATGCAAGGGTGTGTGTGTGTGTGTGTGTCTGTGGGTGAGGATGTATGCTAGTGTGTGTGTCTGTGGGTGAAGATGTACACGAGTGTGTGTGTGTCTATGGGTGAGGATGTACATGAGTGTGTGTGTGTGTATCTTTGGCTGAGGATGTACACGAGTGTGTGTGTCTGTGGGTGAGGTTGTACAAGAGTGTGTGTGTCTGCAGCTAAGGATGTATGCGGGTGTGTGCGCGTGTGGATGTCTTGTGTGCCTTTGGGGGTTCGTCTGTGGGTCTGTGTGTCTCTGTGTCTGTGTTTGAGTGCGTGTCTCTTTGGAAGGTGTGTGGCCGAGTGTGTATGTGAATGTGTCTGAGGGTTGTGTGGGATAATGTGTCTGTGGGGGGGGGTGAGTGTGAGTGTGCAATGTCTCTGTGGGCTGTTTATGTGAGTTGTGTAGATGAGTGAGTGAGTGTGTGTGTGTGTGTGTGTTTTTCTGGGGATGTGTAGGTGAGTATGTATGTGTTATGCGAGGGTGTGTGTGGTGGCGTCTTTGTAGGTGGTGTGTGTCTGTGTCTCTGGGTGTGTCTCTGGATGTGTATGAGTATGTATGCAAGTATGTGAGTGTCTTTGGACGAGTATGTGTGGGAGAGTGTGTCTGCGGGTGAGGGTGTACGTGAGTGTTTGTGTCTGTGGGTGAGGACGTATACGGTTGTATGTGGGTTTGTTGTTTCTGTGTGTGTGTATATATGTTAGTGTCTGTGTTTGTGTGTGTGAGAGTATGTCTGTGGGGGGTATTTGCAAGTGTGTCTGTGGATGTCTGGGTGAGTATATCTGCATGCGAGTTTGTATGGAAGTGTGTATGCGAGTGTGTGTGAATGTGGATGAGTATGCATGCTAGCGTGTGTGAGTGTGGATGAGGATGCATACGAGTGTATGTGAGTGTGAGTGTGGATTAGGATGCATACGAGTGTATGTGAGTATGGCTGAGGATGCATGCAAGTGTGCATGAGTGTGACTGAGAATGCATGCAAGTGTGCGTGAATGTGGCTGAGGATGCATGTGAGTGTGGCTAAGGATGCATGCGAGTGTGTGAGTGTGGCTGAGGATGCATGCGAGTGTGTGTTTGGCTGAGGATGCATATGAGTGTGCGTGTGGCTGAGGATGCCTGTGTGTGTCTCTGTTGCTGAGGACGCATGCGAGTGTGCATGTCTCTGTGGTTGAGGATGCACCCAAGTGTGCATGTCTCTGGCTGAGGATGCATGCAGGTATGCATGTGTTGAGGATGCAGTGAGTGTGCGTGTGTCTGTGGCTGGGGATGCACACGAGTGTGCGTGTGTCTATGGCTGAGGATGCACGAGAGTGTGCGTGTGTCTGCGGGTGAGGATGCACACGAGTGCATGTGTCTGTGGCCGAGGATGTACACGAGTGTGCATGCAAGTGTGCTGATGATGCATGCGAGTGTGCATGTGTCTGTGGCTGGGTATGCATGTGAATGTGCATTTGTCTGTGGCTGAGGTTGCACGTGTGTGTGTATGGCTCAGGATGCACGCAAGTGTGCATGTTTCTGTGGCTGAGGATGCACGCGAGTGTGTGTGCATGTGGATGTAGGTGTTTGTGTACCTGTGGGTCTGTGTGTCTGTGTGATTGTGTGTGTGGGCGAAGGTGTGTGGGTGATTTGTGTGTGTGAGTGTCTGGGGGTGAGAGCGCATGTGTGTGTATGTCTAGGTGAGGTGTTTGGGAAAGTGTGTGGGAATGTGTCTGTGTGGGGGTGTCTTGGTGAGTGTGTCTGGGCAATTGTTTCTATGGGGGGGCTCTGGGCAAGTGTGTCTGTGGGGAGGGTGTCTGGCAAGTGTTTTTGTGAGGGGGTGCCTGGGCGAGTGTGTTTGTAAGAGGGTGTCTGGGGGAGTGTGTCTGTGGGGGATGTCTGGGTGAATGTGTCTGTGGGGGATGTCTGGGTGAATGTGTCTGTGGGGGATGTCTGGGTGAATGTGTCTGTGGGGGGATGTCTGGGCGAATGTGTCTGGGGGGGTGTCTGGGCGAGTGTGTCTGTGGGAAGAGTATCTGGCGAGTGTGTTTGTGAGGGGGTGTGTGGGCGAGTGTGCATGTGTGTGTGGCTGGGGTGTGTGGAAATGTGTCTGTGGGGGGGTGTCTTGGTGAGTGTGTCTGTGGGGGTGTGTCTGGGTGAGTGTGTCTGTGGGTGGGTGTCTGGGCGAGTGTGTTTGTGAGTGGGTGTCTGGGTGAGTGTGTCTGTGGGGGTGTCTGGGAGAGTGTGTCTGTGGGGGTGTGTGGGCAAGCATGCAAGTGTGTCTGTGGGAGTGTTGTGGGCAACTGTGTGCATGCAAGTGTGTCCATTGGGCTGTGTATTTGTGGATGTGTCTGTAGATGTGTCTGGGTGAGCATGTATGTGAGTGTATATGTCTATGGGTGAGTATGTATGCAAGTGTGTTTGTGTGTCTCTGTGGGTGTGAGTGCGAGCATCTGTGGTTATGTATGTGGGTGCCTGTGGGTGTGTTTCTGTGGGCGAGTATGAACGAGTGTGTGTACATGTATGGGAGAGTATGTATGGGAGTGTGTGTGTGTGAGCAAGTATGTATATGAGAGTGTGTGGGTGTGTCTGTGGGTGAGGATGTATGGGATATTGTGTGTTTGTGGGTGAAGAGTTATGGGAGTGTGTGTGTGTGTATCTGCAGGTGAGGATTTATGGTAGTGTGTGTGTCTCTGAAAGTGAGGATGTATGGGAGTGCGTGTGTCTGCAGGTGAGGCTGCATGAGAGTGTGTGTGTCTGCAGGTGAGGATGTATGGGAGTGTGTGTGTCCAAGATGTATGGGTGTGTGTGTGTCTGCAGGTGAGAATGTATGGGAGTGTGTGTGTGTCTATGGGTGAGGATGTATGGGAGAGTGTGTGTGTGTGTCTGTGTGTGTCTGTGTGCGCGCGTGCATCTACGGGGAGGATAAATGCAAGTGTGCGGGTATGGGAGTGTGTCTGTGTGTGTCTGCGAGTGAGCATGTATGGGAGTGTGTCTGTGTGTGTCTGCAGATGAGGATGTATGGGAATGTGTGTGTATGTGTGTGTGTGTGTCTGCGGGTGAGGATGTATGGGAGTGTGTCTGTGTGTGTTTGTGGGTGAGGATGTATGGGAATGTGTGTGTCTGCAGGTAAAGATGTATGGGATTGTGTGTGTGTGTGTGTGTGTGTGTGTGTGTGTGTGTGTGTGTGTGTGCGCGTCTGTGGGTCTTTGTGTTTGTGTGGGTGTGTTTCTCTGGGTGTGTGTCTCTGTGTCTTTGAGTGTGTATGCAAGTGTGTCCGTTGAGATATGTGGGCAAGAGTATGTGTGTGTCTGTGGGGATGTCTGGGCAAGTATGTGCGAGTCTGTCTGTGGGAGGTGTGTGGGCGAGTGTGTCTGTGGGGGCTCTGGGCTAGTTTGTGTGTCTGGTGGTGTGTGGGCGTTTGTGGGTAGGTATGGGAGTGTGTGTGTTTGGGTAAGTATGAGAGAGTGTGTGTGTGTGTGTGTGTGTGTGTGTGTGTGTGTGTGTGTGTGTGTGTGTGGGTACATACTTACAGGAGAGTATATCTGCGGGTATGTGTAGGAGGGTGGCTGTCTGCAGGTATGTATGTGGTTGCCTGTGGTTGTGTGCTTCTGTGGATGAGTATGTATGGGCTGTGTGTGTATGTGTGGGAGTGTGTTTGAGTATGCGAGTGTGTGTTTGTGGTTGAGGATGTATGCGAGTGTGTGTCTGTGGTTGAGGATGTGTGCGAGTGTGTGTCTTTGGGTGAGGATGTATGAGTGTGTGTGTCTGTGAGTGCCAATGTATGCGAATGTGTGTCTGTGGGTGATGTATGCGAGCGTGTGTGTCTGTGGGTCACGATGTATGTGAGTTTGTGGAATGGCGATGTATGAGAGTGTGTGTGTCTGTGGGTGAGTATGTATTTGAGAGTTTCTGTGAGTGAATATGTGTGGAAGTGTTTGTGTGTGTGTGTGTGTGTGTGTGTGTGTGTGTGTGTGTCTTTGGGTGAGTATGTATGAGAGCGACAGAGAGAGAAAGTGTGTGTGTGTGTGTGTGTGTGTGTGTGTGTGTGTGTGTCTGTGTGTATGTGTCTATGGGTAAGTATGTACGGGAGAGTGTGTCTGCAGGCATGTGTAGGAATGTGGCTGTCTGCAGGTATGTATGTGTATGTGAGTGCCTGTGGGTGTGTGCTTCTGTGGATGAGTATGTGTGGGAGTGTGTGCATGTGTTTGATTATCTATGTATTTGTCTGTGGGTGAGGATGTAAGAAAGTGTGCGACTGTGGGTGACAATGTATGAGAGTGTGTGTGTCTGTGGGTGATGATGTATGAGAGAGTGTGTGTCTTTAGGTGACGATGTATGTGAGTGTGTGTGTGTGTGTGTGTGTGTGTGTGTGTGTGTGTGTGTGGGTGACAATGTATGTGAGTGTGTGTGTGTCTGTAGGTGATGTATGAGAGTGTTTGTGGGTGTTGTATGCGAGTGTGTGTGGGTGACAATGTATGTGAGTGTGTGTGTGGGTGACTATGTATGCAAGTGTTTGTGTGTCTGTAGGTGATGTATGAGAGTGTTTGTGGGTGATGTATGCGAGTGTGTGTGGGTGACAATGTATGTGAGTGTGTGTCTGTGGGTGATGATATATGCGAGTGTGTGTGTGTTTGTAGGTGATGTATGAGAGTGTTTGTGGGTGATGATGTATACGAGTATGTGTGTGTGTGTGTGTGTGTGTGTGTCTCTGGGTGACAATGTATATGAGTGTGTATGTCTGTGGGTGATGTATGCGAGTGTGTGTTTGTATGTGACAATGTATGCGAGTGTGTGTTTCTGTGGGTGACCATGTAAGTGAGTGTGTGTGCGTCTGTAAGTGATGTTTGAGAGTGTTTGTGGGTGACTATGTATGTGAGTGTGTGTGTCTGTGGGTGATGATGTATGCAAGTGTGTGTGTGTGTCTGTATGTGACAATGTTTGCGAGCATGTGTGTGTCTGTATGTGACAATGTATGCGAGTGTTTGTTCTTTGGGTGTCCATGTATGCGAGTGTGTGTCTGTGGATGACAATGTGTGCGAGTGTGTGTGCGTCTGTGGGTGACGATGTATGTGAGTGTGTATGCGTGTCTATGGGTGATGTATGCGAGTGTGTATGCGTGTCTGTGGGTGACTGTGTGCTAGTGTGTGCGTCTGTGGATGACTCTGTATGAGAGTGTGTGTGTGTCTGTGGATGACGATGCATGCGAGTGGTGTGTGTGTGTCTATGGGTGACTATGTATGAGTGTGTGTGTCTGTGGGTGACTATTTATGCAAGTGTGTGTGTGTGTCTGTGGGTGACGCTGTATCCGAGTGTCCGAGTGTGTTTGTTTGTGTGTGTCTACCGGTGACATTGTACGTTAGTGTGTGTGTGTGTATGTGGGGGTGAGTATGTATGCGAGTGTGTGTGGGTGAATATGTTTGCACGTGTGTGTTTGTGTGTGTGGGGGTGAGTCTGTATGTCTGCTGATGATGTTTGAGAGTGTTTGTGGGTGATGATATATGCGAGTGTCTGTGTGTGCGTGATAATGTATGCGAGTGTGTTTATGTATGTGTGTCTGTGGGTGACAATATATACGAGTGTGTGCGTCTGTGAGTGATGATGTATGCGAGTGTGTGTGTGTCTTTGTGACAATGTATGCGACTGTGTGTTTCTGTGGGTGACCATGTATGTGAGTGTGTCTGTGGGTGACGATGTATGCGAGTGTGTATGCGTGTCTGTAGGTGACGATGTATGTGAGTGTGTATGCATATCTGTGGGTGACCTATGTATGCGAATGTGTATGCGTGTCTGTGGGTGATGATGTGTGCTAGTGTGTGTGTGTCTGTGGATGACTGTATGCGAGTGTGTGTCTGTGGATGACGATTCATGCGAGTGTGTGTGTCTGTGGGTGACGATGTATGCTAGTATGTGTGTGTGTTTGTAGGTGATGCTGTATGCAAGTGTGTGTGTGTGTGTATGTGTGTGTTTGTACTGGTGATGTACGCTACTCTGTGTGTGTGTGTGTGTGTGTGTGTGTGTGTGTGTGTGTGTGTGTGTGTGTGTGTGTGTGTGTGGTTGAATATGTTTGTGTGTGTGGGTGAGTCTGTATTTGAGTGTGTGTGTCTGCAGGTGAGTATGTATGCGATTGTGCGTCTCTGACGGTGAGTATGTGTGTGATTGTGAGTGAGTATGTATGCGATTCTGTGTGTCTGTGGGTGAGTATGTATGCAAGTGTGTGTGTTTCTGTGGGTGAGTATGTATGCGATTGTGTGCATCTGTGGGTATGTATGCGAGTGTGTGTGCGTCTGCACGTGACTATGTAAATGAGTGTATGTGTCTGCGGATGACTAATGTATGTGAGTGTGTGTATGTGTCTGTGGGTGAGTATGTATGCAAGTGTGAGTGTGTCTTTGGGTGAGTATGTATGCGTGTGTGTGTCTGTAAGTGTGTATATGTGTCTGTGGGTGAGTATGTATGCAAGTGTGTTTCTGTGGGTGAGTATGTATGCGTGTTTGTGTGTCTGTAGGTGAGGGTGTATGGGAGTGTATGTGTGTGTATATGTATGTGTGTGTGTGTGTGTGTGTGTGTGTGTGTGTGTGTGTGTGTGTGTGTGTGTGGGGACCTGGGAAAACTACTCATGTACCAACACCTTTGCCCAACGGTTCTTGGAATTCATAAATTCCAACGCCCTGGATCAACTAATCCATAGTCCCACCAAGGGCTCCAATATCCTAGACCTGGTCATTACCAACATGGGAAATCGATGCTCCACACCTATCGTCACCCCCTCATTACTCAGATCTGACCATAAGCTAATCACCCTTAACATCCACATCCCACTCCCACCCCCAAGTAAGGAAACCTCCATAAAAACACTAAGAAGTGCCAAAACTGTAGGAGAAACAGTCCGAAGCGATGTCAAAGGCTTTATTCAATACTCAACAAAACTCAATGTAGCTTAATGAGTATTGAATAAAGCCTTTGACATTGCTTTGGACTGTTTCTCCTACAGTTTTGGCACTTCTTAGTGTTTTTTGGTTTATTTTTGGGTGCCATTTCTTCTTTTTCAAACCACCATAAAAAAACTTCTCCAAAGCCAACTTCATGCTACTCAAGTCAGAAGTGACAAACTTCATGACACCCATGCAGATGGGAACTGAAAATTCAACTGCTGAATCCTACACTAAGGCACTGTGCGAGCACATCCACTCATGCATGAATTGTGCCATCCCAAATAGAACCAAGATGCTCTCATCCAAAAAAAGGAAGCCAATCTGGTGGTCCCCTACCATAAACAAACTTTACAACAAAAGGAAGAAACTGTTAAGAGGAAAATCCCAGGATGCAAAAAACTCCCTTACCAGCCTCAGTAAGAAACTGAGATCCCTCATAAAAGCCTCCAAAGCTAGTTACGAAAATAAAATTGCCAAAGATTCCAAAGGCAACCACAAGGCATTCTATAACTATGTCAAGAATCTCAATGGCAATGCTCAGATCTGCTCTGTGCTAAAACAGAATGGCATTAAATGTACTGATCCCAAGGGTATTGCCAATATCCTGGCAGATTGATTCAGTGCCAACTTTATCCCCCCTCTCACCCCCTAAATGGCCCATCTCAATACTGGAAGATTTCCAAATTCCGGTAATAACAGCCACACAGGTAAAAAACACACTCTCCAAAGCTAAGAATACAGCATCCATGGGACCAGGTGACATCCCGGGCTGTGTACTACATGAACTACAATATGAACTGGCACCTCACCTAAGTGTCATGTTTAATCATAGCCTCACCTCAGGTTTTGTGTCCACTGAGTGGAGCAGAGCTACAGTTATCCCACTCCACAAGGGGGGATCCACCTTGGATCCCGGAAACTACCGTCCCATCAGTCTGACGAGCCTTATCTGCAAGGCCATGGAGCATATTATCATGGAACTTATAAACAAAGACATTGGCAACCTTCAACCACTGGACCCCATCAAGTTTGGGTTTGTGAAGGGCTGATCCTGTCTCCTGAACCTGATTGACTTCTTTGAATCAGTCTCCAGAGCCATGGACAAGGGTAAGGTGGTTCACACAGCATATCTAGACCTTGCCAAAGCCATTGACACCATCCCCCACTCTGGAATCATAGATAAACTTACTAAGCTGGGCATTAATTCCTACGTCACCCAATGGATTGCTAACTGGCTTACTGATATAACCCACACTTTAAAAGTAGCCAACTCCAAATCCAGCTTCAGACAAGTGACAAGTGGAGTACCTCTGGGTTCAGTCCTGGGACCGCTCTTGTTTGGCATCTACTTCTCTGAAGTACAGGCCAACACTAAGGGAATCTGGCTAGCAAAGTTTGCAGATGACTGCAAACTGGGAGCCATTATTGAATCCCCAAGTGATGTGGATACTCTACAAAAGGGCCTTACAGAAACAGATGCTTGGTGCCAGAGCCATGAGCTCAAGCTCAATGCCAAGAAATGTATATTTATCCCCTTTGGGAAAAAAACATGTACCCATGAATTACCGTATAGGTGGCAGTACACTAAACACTGAAAGTGTGATAAGAGACTTAGGGACACAGGTGGACACTGGTCTCACCTTCGATAACTACATTGCCACAACAGTCAGGAAATCCTTCTATGTGGCACACCTCATCACTAAGGGCTTTTCATCCAGAAAAAAGGAGGTCATTGTCCCACTGTACTCGTCCCTCATTAGACCCATTATAGAATACAACGCCCTGTTTGGTATGTACCTCTCAAGACATCTGCAACAACTGGAAAGGCTGCAGAAATACCTCACTAAAAGAATCACAGGCCTAAAGAAGATGCCCTTCGCTGACCGCCTTAAAAAACTCCAGCTATACTCTGTCGCATATCGTCTACTCAGAGGCGATCTCTGCTTAACATACAAGGCCATGTCAAACCCAGAGCTGTTGGACATGCTACACTTAAAGAAATCCCAATCCTTCAGAGCCACATGCTCCAGGGATCTAAATCTTGTCATCAGAATAAACAAAACATGGTGGAGGGATAGGTTCCTGACCCAGAGACTCCCCAGACTCTGGAATAGATTGCCCATACATGTCAAGCAGAGTGCCTCTTTGGCCCTCTTCAAAAGGAACCGTGGCGACTGGATGGGAGAAAGGAAATTCACCCTGGGGATCACGTCAGTCACCTTGCTAGACAGGGGTCCAGGGAAGTAAATAGTGTGGGAAGAAATAGCTAGGGAATTGTTATGGCTAGGCTTGTATAGGCCCTAGGGTTGATAGCCTAGTACCAACCTGTGAACCTATGCAGGTGAGGATGTATGTGTGTGTGTGTGTGTGTGTGTGTGTGTGTGTGTGTGTGTGTGTGTGTGTGTGTGTTTGTATGTGTCTGCAGGTGAGGATGTTTGGTAATGTGTGTTTGTATGTGTCTGCAGGTGAGGATGTTTGGTAATGTGTGTGTGTGAGTTTTTGGTGGGTATGGGCGAGTGTGTCTGGGGGTTGTGTGGGGGAGTATGTGGGCATGCGGGGGGTGTGTGTGTTTCTGGTAGTATGTTCTGGGTGTGTGCATGAGGGTGTCTTTGGGTGTTTCTGTGGATATGTCCAGGTGAGCATATATCAGACTGTCTGTTTGTGTATGGGTATGTATGGGAGTGTGTGAGTGCGTTGATGAGAATGTATGCGAGTGTGTGTGTCTGCGGGTATGTGGATGAGTATGCATGAGTGTGTGTCGGTAGGTGGGTATGTACGTGAGTTCGTGGGCGAGTATGTAAGCACGTGCATGTGTGCGGGTGAATATGCACGCGCGTGCGTGTGAATATGCACGCGCGTGTGTGTGTGCGGGTGAATATGCACGCGCGTGCGTGTGTGCGGGTGAATATGCACGCGCGTGCGTGTGTGCGGGTGAATATGCACGCGCGTGCATGTGTGCAGGTGAATATGCACGCGCGTGCGTGTGCGGGTGAATATGCACGCGCGTGCGTGTGTGCGGGTGAATATGCACGCGCGTGCATGTGTGCAGGTGAATATGCACGCGCGTGCGTGTGTGCGGGTGAATATGTGCGCGCGTGCGTGTGTGTGTGCGGGTGAATATGTGCGCGCGTGCGTGCGTGTGTGTGTGGGTGAATATGCGCGCGCGTGCGTGTATGCGGCTGAATATGCGCACGCGTGCGTGTGTGCGGGTGAATATGCGTGCACGTGCATGTGAATATGTGCGCGTGTGCATGTGTGCGGGTGAATATGCGCGCGCGTGTGCGGGTGAATATGCGCGCGCGTGTGCGGGTGAATATGCGCGCGCGTGTGCGGGTGAATATGCGCGCGTGTGTGTGTGTGAATATGTATGCATGTGTGTGTGGGTGAGTATGTACGTCCGTGTGTGTGTGAGTATGTACGTCTGTGTGTGGGTGAGTATGTACGCGAGTGTGTGTGCGTGAGTATGTACGCGAGTGTGTGTGTGTGGGTGAGTATGTGTGTGTGTGTGTGCGCGCGCGCGGGTGAATATGTATGTAAGTGTGTGTGTGTGTTGTGGGTGAGTATGTATTGGAGTGTGTGTCTGCGGATGTATGTGAGTGTATGTGTGTGTCTGTGAGTGAGGATGTATGCAAGTGTTTTCATGCATCTGTGGGTGAGGATGTATGCGAATGTGTGTATGCGTCTGTGGGTGAGGATGTATGAGAGTGTGTGTGTGTCTGTGGGTGAAGATGTGTGCATGTGTGTGCGAGTATGTTTGCGAGTTTTTGTGTCTGTGGGTAAGTATGTATGAGTGTGTGTGTGAGTCTCTGTGGGTGAGTATGTATGTGAGTGTGTCTGTGGATAAGTATGTATGTGAGTATGTGTGTGAATCTCTGTGGGTGAGTATGTATGCAAGTGTGTGTGTCTGTAGGTAAGGATGTATTCAATTTTGTGTGTGTGTGTGTCTGTGGGTGAGGATGTATGCGAGTGTGTATGCATGTCTGTGGTTGACTATCTATGCATGTCTGTGGGTGACGATGTGTGCTAGTGTGTATGTGTCTGTGGTTGACTATGTATGCGAGTGTGTGTGTGTATGTGTGTCTGTGGATGATGATGCATGCGAGTGTGTGTGTGGGTGAGAATGTATGAGAGTGTGTGTGTCTGTGGGTGAGTATGTATGCATGTGATGAGTGTGTGTGTCTGTGGGTGAGTATGTATGCATGTGATGAGTGTGTGTGGGTGAGTATGTATGCTAGTTTGTATGTCTGTGGGTGATTGTGTGCGAGTGTGTGTCTGTGGATGAGGATGTATGCGAGTGTGTGTGTGTGTGTCTGTCTATGGGTGAGGATGTATGCGACTGTGTGTGTGTATCTGCAGGTGAGTATATATGCGACTGTGTGTCTGTCTGTGGGTGAGGAGGGTATGCGACTGTGTGTCTGTCTGGGGGTGTGGATGTATGCGAGTGTGTGTGTCTGTGGATGTATGCGAGTGTGTGTGTCTGCGGCTGAGGTTGTATGCATGTGTGTGTGTCACTGCGGGTGAGGATATATGCGAGTGTGTGTGTGTGTCTACGGGTGAGGATGCATGCAACTGTGTGTGTGTCTGCGAGTATGTATGCGACTGTGTGTGTGTCTGCGGGTGAGTATGTATGCGACTGTGTGTGTATAGGTATGTGACTGTGTGCCTGTCTGTGGGTGAGGAGGTATGCGACTGTGTGTTTGTTTGCAGGTGAGGATGTATGCGAGTGTGTGTGTGTGTGTCTCTGCGGGTGAGTATATATGCGAGTGTGTGTGTCTACGGGTGAGGATGTATCAACTGTGTGTGTCTGCGGGTGAGTATGTATGCAACTGTGTATGTGTGTGTCTGTGGGTGAGGATATATGCAAGTGCGTGTGTGTGTCCAGGTGAGGATGTATGCAAGGGTGTGTGTGTGTTTCTGGGTGAAGATGTATGCGAGGATGTGTGTGTGTCTGTTGGTGAGGATGTACGCAAGTGTATATGTGTGTGCGTCTGGAGGGTGAGGATTTATCTGAGTATGGGTGTCTGTATGCCTGTGGGGATTCATCTGTCGGTCTGTGTATGTTTGAGTGTGTGTGTCCTTCTCAGGTGTGTGGACGAGTGTGTATATGAATGTGTCTGTGGAGGGTGTCTGTGAGCGAGTGTGTCTATGGGGTGTCTGGGATAATGTGTCTGTAGGGGTGTGTGGGCGAGTGTGAGTCTGCAAGTGTGTCTGTGGGGTGTTTGTGTGAGTTGTGTAGATGAGTGTGTGTGCACGAGTGTCTCTCTAGATGTGTGGGTGAGTATGTATGTGTTATGCGGGGGGGGGTGTCTCTGAGTATCTCTCTGGATGTGTCTGGGTGAGTATGTATGTCAGTGTGTGTGTGTCTTTGGGTGAGTATTTGTGGTTGAGTATGTGTGTGAGAGTGTGTTTACAGGCGAAGGTGTACTCGAGTGTGTGTCTGTGAGTGAGGATGTATACGAGTGTGTGTGGGTGTGTTGTGTTTGTGAGAGTATGTCTGTGTGGGGGTATTCACAAGTGTGTCTGTGGATATCTGGGTGAGCATGCCAGCAAGAGTGTGTATGGGATTCTTTGTGTGAGGATGTATGAGAGTGTGTGTTTGTGTCTGTGGGTGAGTATGTATGCGAGTGTGTGTGTGGCTGTGGGCGAGGAGTGTATGCGAGTGCATGTGTGTGTGTGTGTGTGTGTGTGTGTGTGTGTGTGTGTGTGTGTGTGTGTGTGAGGATGTGTTTTGTGAATAGGTTCATACTAGGCTATCTGCCCTAGGGCATTTATAAGCCTAGCCAGAGTGTGTTTGGCTTTCGCCACCCATTTTAAATTAATTTTGCTATGCCTTTTTTTGAGGTTAGTATACTGTGCTTCTGTCTAACAGTGACACAGAAGTGATAGCCGGGGTAAACCTACGATCTCCCATCCACTCATCAAGATTCCTCTTGAAGAGAGTCAATGTGGGACTCTGCCTAACCTGGACTGGGATTTTATTCCAGAGTGAAGGGAGCCTCTGGGTTATGAATCTGTCCCTCCAGCATGTCCTATTTATTTCAGTGCTGAGGTTCAAGTCTCTCGGTAGCGTAGCTCGATGGGATTTGGATTTTCTGAGGTGCAGCATGTCCATTAATTCGGGTTGGACATGGCTTTATCGTCAGGCACAGATCGCCTCTGAGCAGGCGGTATGCCACTGAGTAGAGCTGGAGTTTCTTTAACCGGGCAGCATATGGCATCTGTTTGAGCCCTTTGATCCTCTTGGTGAGGTACTTTTGGGGTCTTTCCAGTTGCTGCAGGTGTCTGGTAAGGTACATCCCAAAAGGGCATTGTACTCAATTATGGGCCTGATGAGGGATGAGTAAAGAGGCACGATGACCTCCCCTGATCTAGATGTGAATCCCTTCATGATTAGGTGGGCTATATAAAATGTTTTTCTAACCACTTTGGCCACGTGGTTGTCAAATGAGAGATTGCTATCAACTTGGGTCCCCAGGTCCCTAATGACTTCTTCTGTACTTAATGGATTACCACCTATGTGGTAATTTGTGGGCACTTTGTTTTTGCCAAAGGGGATGACTATACACTTTTTGGCATTTAGCTTGTGGCCATGGCTCTGGCACCAGTTGTCTGTTTCTATGAGGCCCTTTTGGAGGATGCTTGCGTCGGCTGGAGAGTTGATTATGGCGCCCAGTTTGCAGTCATCTGCGAACTTGATCAGCCACAGTCCTTCCGTGTTGGCCTGTACCGCCGAGAAATATATACCGAACAAGAGAGGTCCTAGGACTGAGCCTTGTGGGACGCCACTTGTAACTGGTTTGGAGTCTGACATGGCTCCAGCAATTCTAACCATGTGGGTTCTGTCCTTGAGCCAGTTTGCAACCCATCTAGTGACATAGGGGTTTATATTTAAGCTGGTGAGCTTATCTATAATGCCCGAGTGGGGTATTGTATCGAAGGCTTTTGCGAGGTCCAGGTAGGCTGTGTGGACCACCTTCCCCTCGTCAATGGCCTTGGTGACTGTTTCAAAGAAATCGACCAGGTTTAAGAGGCAGGATTTGCCCTTAACAAAGCCAAACTGGGTAGGATCCAGTGTCTGTAGGTCCCCAATATCTTTATTTATGAGGTCCATGATGATCCTTTCCATAGCTTTGCAGACCAAGCTAGTCAGGCTTATGGGGCGATAGTTTCCAGGATCCGTTGAGGCACCACCTTTGTGGAGAGGGACCACTGTTGCTGTACGCCACTCTTTGGGTACATATCCTGTAGTAAGGCTAAGATTGAACAGTAGTTTTATGTTTGGGTTTAGCTCTTCTTGGAGTTCATGTAGGGCGCAGCCGGGACACCATCTGGTCCAATTGATGCTGTGTTTTTGCTTTGGAGAGGCGGCTCTTACCTGAGCATCTGAGATGTCAGGGGCAGCACTCTGTTGGGATAGATATTTGCCCTTTTGGTGGGGAGGGGGGGGGAGTTTGCACTGAACCTGTCAGCTAGGATGTTGGCAATGTCTGTGGGCTCGGTGTATTTTTGTCATTTTGGACTAATTCTGAGCATATCTGGGAATTCCCACCCAGGTTCCTAACATAACTAAAGAAAGCCTTGTGATTATCCTTAGTGTCCTGTGCAATTTTTCTCTCGAAGCTGGCCTTAGGCGATTTTATGAGTGCCCGTAGTTTTTGCTAATACTGATCAGAGATGCCTTCCCTTTTGGGATTTTGCTCTATCATGTAGTAGCTTCCTCCTTCTATTGTATAGTTTGTTTATGGCTGGGGTCCACCAGACACGGCGTCTGCCTTTGGAGAATTGGGTCTTGGTTTTATTTGGGATTGCATGATCCATGCATTCCTGAAGGTGTTCATAGAATGCGTTTATAAAGGATTCTGCGGTCTGGGCGTATTTTCCATAGGCCGGGGGCTTTGAAGGATTTCGCCTCGGTTTTGAGGCGTGTAAATTGCTTTAGAGAAGTTTTTCACTGTGGTTTTCGGGCAGGGGTGGGGTCGGGATGTGAATATCCAGTGAGATTAGTTTATGGTCTGATCTTACCAGTGAGGGATACACTTCTGGTCTGGAGCATAGTGTCCCCATGTTGGTGATGATCAGGTCCAGTATGTTTTCCCCTCTTGTGGGAGTGGTAACAAGTTGTTCCATGGCATTTGAGTTTATAAATTCTAGGAACCTTTGGGCTAGGGTGTTGGAGCTAGAGTAATGCTCCCAGTCTATGTTTGGGTAGTTGAAGTCACCCAATATAATGGTGTTTGGAGAGACCTTCATATTTTAAAGTATTCTCAGGAAGGCCAAGTGGGGTTCCTGTGTTTGGGAGGGTGGTCTGTAGCAGGCTATAAACTGGAAGGCAGTTTTACCCACAGTTAGTTGCACATGGATAGTCTCTGATGCTTCGTGCTGTGCCACCAACCTGGAGGTGTGGGTATCTTTGACGAATATTCATACTCCCCCTCCTTTTGTGGTTCGGTCCAAGTTTTGGGGCCGAAAAGCATGGTATGAGGTATAACCTGGTAGGGCTGGGGTGCTCTCGGGAGCCTTGAACCAGGTTTCTGTTACTGCACAGATATCGATGTTCTCCATGCTAAGGAGAGTTTCGTCGTGCATCTTGAGGTTTAGACTTCTGGCGTTGAGTAGCATTACTCTTAGTTTCTTTTCCCGTGTGATACCTATGGAGGTGGGTTTGTCTTTTGAGCCTTGCCTAAAAAAGGCACTATGGGGGGTAGCAAGAGCCTTTGCCAATATCCGAAAGCCCAGGGGTGACAGGTGCAAGCCGTCCTTAGCGAAGCATCGTGGCTTGTCGAGCATGTCATCCCAGGCTGACAGGCATTGGATCCCCTTTGAATGACACCAACACTTAAGCCAATTGTTGAAATTGATCATCTTGTCTTCATATTGTGGCATCATTCTTGGTGAGGGTAAGATGCTACTCAAGGTCAGGGTCATACCGGCCTGGGCTACATGCTCAGAGAGCTCCTCTTTGTCTCTTTTCATGTAGTCCAGGGAGGTACGTCTCAGGTCATTCACACCAGGATGTAAGCTACCTGTCCTGCCACCACAGTGCAGGCCACAAACCTTCCTAATGTAAAACAACTGGTCTGAAGCCCAAGTGCTTAATCCAAAGGACTTAGAAATGATAGCTACACTTTAATCAAGTTACTATCAGCAGTAATAAATACAACTGAATACTTTAAAGAATGCCTGGATTAGTGCTCAAGTTATACAAACAAAGCTAGATTCAGCAGGCCTGGATCTAGTCTATGCTACAGCAAACGAGGTGTACCAATTTCAGTAAGAAGCAGTTCAAATATGCAGGCACTATAAGCCCACAGGGAGAGCATTTGAGAAGGCCAATCAGCTTAGTTTCTGCTACTCCTTTCTCTCTTTCCTTTCTCTCCTTCCAAAAAAAAAAAAAAAAAAAATGTATCTGCTTTTACTGTATTTGTGTTTTTTCCTACTTTATTTTGCTTTTGCGTCATCTTAAAAGTACTCAATTGTATTTATTACTGCTTGGTGTAACTCATTGTAAGCCTTGTAGTTTAAGCACCTGGGCTTCAGACCAGTTTTACATTAGGAAGGTTTGTGGTCTGCACTGTAGTGGCAGGAACAGGTAGCTTACATCCTTCTAAGTTGGGAACTGCTGATTGAGGGCTCAGTGTCTGTTATTCTAAAAGTGTATTAATTCTGATTCAGCCTATGCGTGTCTGTGCCTGTGGGTGAGGATGTGTATGCAAGTGTGTGTGGGGAAGTGTGTGCCTGTGGCTGTGTATACGTGTGTGTACCTGTGGGTGAGTGTGTGTCTGCGTGTGGGTGTGTTCTTGTGGGTGAGTGAGTGTGTGCGTGTGGGTGTGTGCCTGTGGGTGAGTATGTGTGTGTGCACGACTGTGTGTACTCTGGGTAGAGTCCAGTGTTTGGAGGTTCCCAAAGTTTCTGTTAATGAGATTCATGATGATGTGCTCGATAGCTTTGCAGACCAAACTAGTCAGGCTTATAGGGCGATAGTTCCCGGGGTCCGTTGTGGCTCCACCTTTGTGGAGCAGAATAACCGTTGCTGTGCGCCACTCTGTGGGCACGTAGCCTGTGGAGAGGCTGATTTTAAACAGTGTGTTTAGGTGAGGGGTTAGCTCATCTTTGAGCTCATGTAGGACGCAGCCTGGGACACTGTCCGGTCCCATTGATGCTGTGTTTTTGGCTTTGGAGAGGGCTGTTTTAAAATGAGTGTCTGTGATTTCAGGGGCACTACATTCTTCTGGTATAGTTATGGGCCCTTTTGGGGGGTAAGAGCGGGGTGAAGTTTGCACTGAACCTGTCTGCCAGGATGTTGGCTATATCAGTTGGTTCAGTGTATTTTGTGCCATTCTGCACTAACTCCAGATCTGAGAATTGCCACTTAGATTCTTGACATAGCTAAAGAATACCTTGTGGTTTTCTTTGGAGTCCATGGCAATTTTTCTTTGGAAGTTAACCTTGGTTGATTTTATGAGGGAATGTAGTTTCTTGCTGATACTAATCAGGGATGCCTTTCCTTGTTGGGATTTTACTCTTTTCTGTACTAGTTTCCTCCTTCTATTGTATAGCTTGTTTATGGCAGGGGTCCACCAGACTGGTTTCCTTTTCTAGGAAGAGGGAGTCTTGGTTTTGTTTGGGATAGCATGATCTACTCATTCTTGTAGGTGCCCGTAGAGTGCATTAGTAAAGGATTTTGCAGCTTGGACAGCATTATCCTTTAGCATGGGGCAGAAGGAGGGGGAGTTTCGATATTCATCAAAGATACCCACACCTCCAGGTTGGTGGCAAAGCACGAAGCATCAGAGACTATTCATGTGCAACTAACAGTGGGTAAAACTGCCTTCCAGTTTATAGCCTGCTACAGACCACCCTCCCAAACCCAGGAACCTCACTCGGCCTTTCTGAGAACACTGGAAAATATGAAGGTCTCTCCAAACACTATTATATTGGGCGACTTCAACTACCCAAACATAGACTGGGAGCATTACTCTAGCTCCAACACCCTAGCCCAAAGGTTCCTAGAATTTATAAACTCAAATGCTATGGAACAACTTGTTACCACTCCCACAAGAGGGGAAAACATACTGGACCTGATCATCACCAACATGGGGACTCTATGTTCCAGACCAGAAGTGTATCCCTCACTGGTAAGATCAGACCATAAACTAATCTCACTGGATATTCACATCCCGACCCCACCCCCTGCCCAGAAAACCACAGTGAAAAACTTCTCTAAAGCAAATTTCACACTCCTCAAAACCGAGGTGGAATCCTTCAAAGCCCCTGGGCCTATGGAAAATACGGCCCAGACCGCAGAATCCTTTATAAACGCATTCTATGAACACCTTCAGGAATGCATGGATCATGCGATCCCAAATAAAACCAAGACCCAATCCTCCAAAGGCACACGTCCTGTCTGGTGGACCCCAGCCATAAACAAACTATACAATAGAAGGAGGAAGCTACTAAATGATAAAGCAAAATCCCAAAAAGGGAAGGCATCACTGATCAGTATTAGCAAAAAACTACGGGCACTCATAAAATTGTCTAAGGCCAGCTTCGAGAGAAAAATTGCACAGGACACTAAGGTTAAGCACAAGGCTTTCTTTAGTTATGTTAGGAACCTGGGTGGTAATTCCCAGATATGCTCAGAATTAGTCCAAAATGACAAAAAATACATTGAACCCACAGACATTGCCAACATCCTAGCTGACAGGTTCAGCGCAAACTTCTCCCCTCCCACCAAAGGGCAAATATCTATCCCAGCAGAGTGCTGCCCCTGACATCTCAGATGCTCAGGTAAGAGCCGCCCTCTCCAAAGCAAAAACACAGCATCAATGGGACCAGGCGGTGTCCCGGGCTGCGTCCTACATGAACTCCAAGAAGAGCTAAACCCAAACATAAAAATACTGTTCAATCTCAGCCTTACTACAGGATATGTGCCCAAAGAGTGGCGTACAGCAACAGTGGTCCCTCTCCATAAAGGTGGTGCCTCAACGGATCCTGGAAACTATCCCCATAAGCCTGACTAGCTTTGTCTGCAAAGCTAGGGAAAGGATCATCATGGACCTCATAAATAAAGATATTGGGGACCTACAGACACTGGATCCTACCCAGTTCGGCTTTGTTAAGGGCAGATCCTGCCTCTTAAACCTGGTTGATTTCTGTGAAACAGTCACCAAGGCCATTGGAGGGAAGGTGGTCCACACAGCCTACCTGGACCTCGCAAAGCCTTCGATACAATACCCCACTCGGGCATTATAGATAAGCTCACCAGCTTAAATATAAACCCCTATGTCACTAGATGGATTGTAAACTGGCTCAAGGACAGAACCCACATGGTTAGAATTGCTGGAGCCATGTCAGACTCCAAACCAGTTACAAGTGGTGTCCCACAAGGCTCAGTCCTGGGACCTCTCTTGTTCGGTATATATTTCTCGGAGGTACAGGCCAACACAGAAGGACTGTGGCTAACCAAGTTCGCAGATGACTGCAAACTGGGCGCCATAATCGACTCTCCAGCCGACACAACCATCCTCCAAAAGGGCCTCATAGAAACAGACAACTAGTGCCAGAGCCATGGCCTCAAGCTAAATGCCAAAAATTGTATAGTCATCCCCTTTGGCAAAAACAACGTGCCCACAAATTACCACATAGGTGGTAATCCATTAAGTACAGAAGAAGTAATTAGGGACCTGGGGACCCAAGTTGATTGCAATCTCTCATTTGACAACCACTTGGCCAAAGTGGTTAGAAAATCATTTTATATAGCCCACCTAATCATGAAGGGATTCACATCTAGATCAGGGGAGGTCATTGTGCCTCTTTACTCATCCCTCATCAGGCCCATAATTGAGTACAATGCCCCTTTTGGGATGTACCTTACCAGACACCTGCAGCAACTGGAAAGACCCCTAAAGTACCTCACCAAGAGGATCAAAGGGCTCAAACAGATGCCATATGCTGCCCGGTTAAAGAAACTCCAGCTCTACTCAGTGGCATACCGCCTGTTCAGAGGTGATCTGTGCCTGACGTATAAAGCCATGTCCAACCCGGAATTAATGGACATGCTGCACCTCAGAAAATCCAAATCCCATCGAGCTAACCGCTCGAGACTTGAACCTCAGCACTGAAATAAATAGGACATGCTGGAGGGGCAGATTCATAACCAGAGGCTCCCTTCACTCTAGAATAAAATCCCAGTCCAGGTTAGGCAGAGTCCCTCATTGACTCTCTTCAAGAGGAATCTTGATGAGTGGATGGGAGATCGTAGGTTTACCCCGGGTATCACTTCTGTGTCACTGTTAGACAGAGGCACAGTATACTAACCTCGAAAAAGGGCATAGCAAAATAAATTTAAAATGGGTGGCGAAAGCCAAACACATTCTGGCTAGGCTTATAAATGCCCTAGGGCAGATAGCCTAGTATGAACCTATGCACCTCGGTCTTAAGTAACATGAAGTTTGCTTTTGAAAGGTTTCTTTGACCGGGGTTGGTGGCGGAATGTGGATATCCAGAGTGATTAGTTTATGGTCATATTTAACCAGCGAGGGGTTGACCTCCGGTGTGGAGCACCGGTCGCCCATGTTGGTGTCGACCAGGTCCAATATGTTGTCACCCTTGGTGGGGGTGTTGACCACTTGATCCAGGGTGTTTGAGTTTATAAATTCTAGGAAATGTTTGGCAAGGGAGTTTGTTCTTGAGTAATTCTCCCAGTTAATGTTTGGATAATTGAAATCACCCAATATCAGGGTGTTTGGTAGGACCTTTATGTTTCCCAGTGTTTACAGGAATGCGGAGTGGGGGTCCTGGAACATGATGGGTGATAATTTGAATAATAGATGTTCTTCGTGTTTCACTGTTGCAGTCATCACATTTGGGTTATCTGCTTGCAATAGCTCTCAGTTGGCCTGATTATCAAAGTCTTGGATCCTGTGTCGGTTGCTGTCTCATCTTCCATGACGTCAGGTAGTCAGGGGTATAAAGCATGCAGCCGACGCCACTACATCAGTCTTTCTTGCCGTGCAGTGCCCGAAGCAGAAGCAGAAGCAGTTCACAAGTGCCGGTCGGTCGACTCCTGAAATTTCCATTTTCGAGTTTCAGAACCGAAGTCTTCAACTAAAGCTAAGTACCCTGTTGGGGAGACTTTTTCTTGCTTTAAACTGATGTCAGTAAAAGTCAATAATTGTATTTCTTGTAGAAAAGACAACTCATAGCGTCCTATCCTGGACCTGTCTATCCTAAACACCTTTTTGGTGATTCCAAAATTCAAGATGCTAACTCTTCACCAGTTGCTTCCCATGATAGGCAAAGATGCCTGGTTGGCAACACTGGATTTAAAGGTAGCCTACCTGCACATCCCAATTAGGGAATCTTGCAGAAAATACCTATGCTTCAAAGCAGGCTGCATGCACTATCAGTTCTCTGCATTGCCCTTTGGCTTATCTACTGCGCCCAGGGTATTCACAAAGTGCCTAGCTCCAGTCATTGCATTTTGCAGGCAAAGAAATATTCAAATATACCCATACCTGGACAATTGTCTAATTCAGGCACAAAGCCAGGACATACTTCTGAATCATCTGGCATTTGTACAAAGGGGTACACCATAAACGAAAATAAATCACATCTGGTACCCTGTCAACAAATTATATTCCTGGGGGCAAGCTTGAACACAACTTCCCAGATGGCTTTCCTCACGCCAGAGAAACAAATTCATTTGACAACTTACTTCAAACTAGTGGCCACAAAAACCCTGCTATCTGCAAGGCAAATACTGCAAGCCTTCGGGTTCATGGCCTCCTGCATTCTACTAATTCCATATGCAAGACTGTATAGGAGGAAACTGCAATGGTATCTAAAAAGCCTATGGTGTCAACATTCTCAGAATCTAGTAGCAATGATTCTTATCATACCTTGCCTACGGTTAGAATTCCTTTGGTGGGCAGAGGCCTGCCACCAGAACAAGGGACTACCATTCACTCTACCCCCTGCCGCCCAAACCCTAACAACAGATGCATCAGACTATGCATGGGGGGCTCACCTGGCAGGGAAGTGCATTCAGGGCAAATGGAACCCAAGTCAAATGCACCTGCTTATCAATCAAAAAGAAATGTTAGCTGTACAGAATGCTCTGACAGCCTTCAAGGACAATTAATGGTAAAGATGGACAACACAACTGCTATGTGGTACATAAACAAGCAGGGGGGTACCTATTCTTACCCCCCTCTGCAGACTAGCCATGGCTCTGTGGAACACAGCCTTGAGCTACCAAGTGCATCTGCAGACTCAGTTCCTGCCAGGAAAACTAAATACACTGGCAGACGAACTAAGCAGAAATCTCATGGACCCACACGAGTGGAAACTGGAACCAAAGATTTTCAACATGTTGATCAACAAATGGGAGATCCCAGATATAGACCTGTTTGCCTCCCCCCAGAACTACCAATTGGACAAATTCTGCACAAGGACTCCCCACAAACAAGCTTGGAAAGTGGATGCTGTGTCCTTCAGCTGGAAAAATCTATCGGTTTATGCCTTTCCTCTTCTGCCTCTCCTCTCCAAAGTACTAGTAAAGAGCAAACGGGACAAACCAAGGATGATACTGATTGCACAAGACTGGCCATGCCAAAACTGGTACCCCCTCTTGAGCAGTGTGTCACAGCTGGCCCCATGGCACCTACCTTAGACCCTACCCTGCTGTCTCAGCAGGAGAGCCAGATTCTGCACCCCCAGCTTCAGACCCTGAACCTGGCAGCCTGGCTAATTACCTAATCTCTCCGTTACCATCCCTCAGTAAACAAGTTTTGGATGTCATTTTGGAGACAAGGAGGCCTAGTACTAGAAAATCTTGTGCTGAAAAATGGAAAAGATTCTGTGCCTGGAACCAAACTCAGGGGATGGCCACAGCAGCGCCCAATTTACCTCAGATTCTTCAATGCGTAACTGAGATGCTTCACAAGGGCCTTTCCTTTTCCTCCATCAAAATTCACGCCTCAGCCATTTCAGCTCATAACAACACAGAACCACCCCTCTTTTCTTACCCACTGCTCAAGCAGTTCCTCAGAGGGGCCAAAAACGCAAGACCACCCAGGAGAGCCCTAACTCCAGCCTGGGACCTTAATTTTGTATTGGAAAAACTCACGCTTCCTCCTTTTGAGCCAGCTGCAACTGCAGAGTTAAAATTCCTTTCTTGGAAAACAGCTTTCCTTTTAGCAATCACTTCAGCAAGAAGGGTATCTGAATTTTACAGGCCCTTATGGCAGTGGAGCCTTTCATCATCTTTCATGCGGACAGGGTGTCCCTCAGGACCAATCCCTCTTTCATGCCCAAGGTAGTATCCAGTGTGGCTCTTAATCAGTCCATTCATTTGCCAACCTTCTTTTCTAATCCACAGAACAAAGGGGAATGGATACTGCACTCCTTAGATGTGCGCAGACAACTTAGATTTTACTTGGACAGAACTAAACCTCAAAGGAAATCTGAACAACTGCTGGTGGCATTTGCTGCAGGGGCAGAGGGGAAGGCTATTTCAAAGCAAACCATTTCTTAATGGATAGGCAATTGCATTCATTTCTGCTATAAGCACCATGGAAAAACCTATCCCATAGGGGATTAGACCTCATTCAACCAGGGCTGCATCTACCTCTACAGCCTTTCTCAGAGGTGTCCCTATCAGTGACATCCTAGAAGCTGCTACCTGGAGTTCTGTACATACTTTCACCAAGCATTACCATTTGCCAATTTTCTCTAAATCCAGAGCTGGCTTTGCCACTGCAATCTTGCAGGGTCTTGTAGCTGGTCCTAATGCTATCTGAATTCCTCCTCCCATCCTTAGCTTTGGGAATCTACTCAAATGTGATGACTGCAACAGTAAAACATGAAGAACATCGTACAGTTGTGTACACTTACCATAAATGTAGATGTTCGAGTGTATTCACTGTTGCAGTCCTGGTTACCCTCCCTCCAGCCCCCTGACGTCTTTTGGCTATACCTCTATTCTCATTTACTATACTTAAAAGCTTTTTGGTGTATTTGCTTTTTTGTTGGCAGTATAACCTTGTGTATATATGTATATATATATATATATATATATATATATATATATACATAATTGCTTCCCATTAAGGGGGCACTTGACATCTGGGGCAAGAAAAACAGATGTAATGGCATTGGCTGCATGCTTTATACCCCTGACTACCTGACGTCAAGGAAGATGAGACAGCAACCGACGCAGGACCCAAGACTTTGATAATCAGGCCGACTGAGGGCTACTGTAAGCAGATAACCCAAATGTGATGACTGCAATAGTGAATACACTCGAGCATCTACATTTATGGTAAGTGTACACAACTGTACTTTTTGCCCGTTGTTCGTTGCATGTGGATGATCTCTGAATTATCGTCCTGTGCCACTAACCTGGAGGTGTGGGTATCCTTGATGAATATGGATACGCCCCCGCCTTTCGTATTTCGATCCGGGTTTTGTGGCCGAAATGTATGGTATGAGTTGTAGCCTGGTAGTGCTGGGGTGCTCTCTGGAGCCTTAAACCAGGTTTCTGTTACTGCACATATATCGATTTTCTCCATACTGAGGAGTGCCTCGAGTGCGTGCATTTTGAAGTTTAGACTTCTAGCACTGAGTAGCAGTACCCTCAGTTTTTTCATACTTGTGCTGTTTACGGTGGTGGGTTTGTCTTTCGAGCCTTGTCTAAAAAAGGCACTATGGGGGTGGCAAGAGCCTTGGCCAGTATTCGAAAGCCTAAGGGTGACAGATTCAAGCCGTCTCTAGCGAAGCAGCATGGTTTGTCAAGCATGTCATCCCAGGCTGACAGACACTGGATCCCCTTTTAATGACACCAGAAGCTTAGCCAGTTGTTGAAATTGGTATCATTCATGGTGAGGGCAGGAAGCTACTCAGGGTCAGGGTCATACCGGCTTGGGCTGCGTGATCAGAGAGCTCCTCCATGTCTCTCTTCATGTAGTCCAGGGAAGTACGGCTCAGTTCATTCACACCAACATGGACAATGACAGAGTCGTATTTGTACTTGTTCTGGAGTGACCTGAGTGCTTGTGTTACATGGCGGATCCTGGCACCCGACAGGCAGCTAATAGTAACCTTCTCCTTGTTCAGCCTATTGAGTGGGACTTCAGTGTGCCTGACTATAGCGTCACTTGTTACTAGTGTGTTTGGTATGTTATTTTGCCTTAAGGGCTGTGATTGCATGGCACACTGGTTTTGTGGAGTATTTGTTTTATGGTTTGTGTTGGGGGGTGGAGGTTGCTTGGATG
The DNA here is from genome assembly GCF_019279795.1 of Protopterus annectens. Classification (NCBI taxonomy): domain Eukaryota; kingdom Metazoa; phylum Chordata; order Ceratodontiformes; family Protopteridae; genus Protopterus; species Protopterus annectens. Next base: position 1,916,392,097 of record NC_056733.1, on the reverse strand, counting down.
TCTGCTTTGGAGGTCTCTGTTGCTTTTGCAGATTTTTATTTAGACCCTCCGAGTATGTTTTCATGTATTTATGTGTGTTTTTTGCCAGTGCTGGTTTCATAGGTCTGTGTGAGACTGGTGGTGTGATGCAAGTAATTCCCTTCTCCTCTTGACTGCCTGGTCCAGTCTTGGGTTGAGAGCGCTTAATCTCCAGTTTGGCTGTATAATTGAATCTCATGCATGTATTAGTGTTTGGTGGAAGGAGGAGAGGGTTGCCTGTGTACATGAGGCAATTGTAACATTGGCTCAAAATGCCCAGATTCACCAGTTGGACCAGAGAGTACACCTGAAACTGCCATGTGGACATGCCTAGATAGGTACAGTGAACTGTTTTACTGATTGGCTGGTAAGGTTGAATAGAGAGCCGATTGGCTGGTAAGGTTGAATAGAGAGCCTTCTCCTTCTCTACAGTATAGCGGGGTCTTGTGCTAAGGTATGAGAGTGTGTGCCTGTGCGTGACGATATGTGTGGTGTGTGTGTGTTTGTGTGTGTGTGACAATGTATGCAAGTGTGTGTGTGTCTGTGGGTGACGATGTGTGGAAGTGTGTGTGTGTGTGTGGGTGATGATGTATGTGTGTGTGCGTGTCTGTGAGTGACGATCTATGCGCATGTGTGTCTGTGGGTGATGTATGCGTGTGTGTGTCTGTGGATGATGATGTATGAAAGTATGTGTCTGTAGGTGGCTATGTATGTCAGTGTCTGTGTGTGTGAGTGACAATCTATGCAAGTGTGTGTGTGTGTCTGTGGGTAATGATGTATGCGAGTGTGTGTATGTGTCTGTGAGTGACGATGCATGCGAATGTGTGTGTGTCTGTGGGTGATGATGTATTCAAGTGTGTGTGTGTGTCTGTGGGTGACAATATATGCAAGTGTGTGTGTGTGTGTGTGTGTGTGTCTGTGGGTAACAATGTATGCGAGTGTGTGTGTGTCTGTGGGTGACTATGTGTGCGAGTGTGTGTCTGTGGGTGATGTATGTGAGTGTGTTTGTGTGTCTGTGAGTGACGTATGTGAGTGTGTATGCATGTCTGTGGCTGACGAGGTATGCGAGTGTTTATGCGTGTTGATGGAGACTATGTATGTGTGTGTGTGTGTGTGTGTGTGCGTCTGTGGGTGACTATGTATGCGAGAGTGTGTGTGTGTGTGTGTGTGTGTGTGTGTGTCGGTGTGTGAGAGTGTATGCAAGTGTGTGTGACTTTGGGTGATGTATGCTTTTGTGTGTGTTTGTGTGTGCGTCTATGGGTGACGGTGTATGCTTTTGTGTGTGTGTCTGTGGGTGATGATGTATGCGGGTGTGTGTGTGTGTCTGGGTGACTATGTATGCATGTTTGTGTGTCTGTGGGTGACGATGTATGCGAAAGTGTTTGTTTTCTGTGGGTGACGATGTATGTGAGTGTGTGTGTGTCTGTATCTGTGGGTGACAATTTATGCGAGTGTGCGTTTGCCTGTGGGTGAGGATGTTCGCAAGTGTGTGTGCGTGAGGATGTATGCGAGTCTGTGTGTCTGTGGTGAGGATGTATGCGAGTGTGTGTGTGTCTGTCTGTGGTGAGGATGTATGCGAGTGTGTGTATTTCTGTGGGTGAGGATGTATGCAAGTGTGTCTCTGTGGGTGAGGATGTATGCGAGTTTGTGAGTATATATGTGAGTGTGTGTGTTTCTGTGGGTGAGTATGTATGGCAGTGTGCGTGTGTCTGTGGGTATGTATGTGAGTGTGTGTGCGTGTCTGTGTGAGGATGTATGCGAGTGTGTGCGTATGTCTGTGAGTGAGGATGTATGCGATTGTGTGTGTGTGTGCGTGTCCGAGTGTGTGCGTGTGTGTATGTGTGTGTGTGTGTGTGCGCGCGCGCGTATGTCTGTGGGTGAGTATGCATGTGAGTGTTTGTGTCTGTGGGATGAGTATGTATGCGAGTGTGTGTGTCTGTGGGTGAGTATGTATGCGAGTGTGTGTGTGTGTCTGTAGGTGAGTATGTATGTGAATGTGTGTGTCTGTGGGTATGTATGTATGCGAGTGTGGGTGTGTCTGTGGGTGAGTATGTATGTGAGTGTGTGTCTGTGGGTGAGTATGTATGCTAGCATGTGTGTGTGTCTGTGGGTTTATATGTATGTGAGCGTGTGTGTGTGTGTATGTGTTTGTCTGTGGGTGAGTATGTAGGCGGTTTTACTGTGTGTCTGTGGGTGAGTGTGTATGTGAGTGTGTGTGAGTATGTATGCGAATGTGTGTGTGTATGTGGATGAATATGTATGCATGAGTGTGTGTGTTTATCTGTGGGTGAATATGTATGCGACTGTGTGTGTCAGTGGGTGACTATGCAAGTGTGTATGTGTGTGACTATATATGCGAGTGTGTGTCTGTGGGTGAGTATGTATGCGCGCACGTGTGTGTGTGTTTGTCTGTGGGTGAGTATGTATGCGAGTGTGTGTCTGTGGGTGAGTATGTATGCACGTGTGTGTGTGTCTGCAGGTGAGAGTGTGTGTGTGTCTATGAGTGAGTATGTATGTGAGAATGTAAGTGTATGTCTGTTTGGGAGTATGTATGTGAGTATGTGTGTGTGGGGGAGTATGTATTTGAGTATGTAAGTGTATGTGTTTGGGTGATTATGTATGTAAATGTATGTGTGTGGGTGAGTTTGTATGTCCATATGTAAGTGTGTGTGTGGGTGAGTTTGTATGTGCGTGTGTGTGTGGGTGAGTATGTATGCGACTATGTAAGATTATGGGTGTGGATGAGTATGTAAGTGTGTGTGGGTGAGTATGTATGTGAGTATGTGTGCTTGGGTGAGTATGTATGTTAGTATGCAAGTGTATGTGTGAGGGTGACTATGAATGTAAGTGTGTGTGTGTGTGTGGGTGGGTGAGTATGTAAGTTTGTGTGTGTATGCATGTTTTGTGAGTATTTAAGTGGGTGAGTATGTATTTCAGTACGCAAGTGTGTGTGTGGATGAATATGTATGTGAGTGTGTGTGTGTGTGTGTGTGTGTGTGTGTGTGTGTGTGTGTGTGTGTGTGTGTGTGTGTGTGTGTGTGTGTATTTGGATGAATATGTATGCGTGTGTGTGTATCTGTGGGTGAGTATGTATGTGAGTGTGTGTGTCAGTGGGTGACTATGCAAGTGTGTGTGTGTATTTGTGGGTGAGTATGTATGCGACTGTGTGTCTGTGTGTGAGCATGTATGCAAGTGTGTGTGTCTGTGTCTATGGGTGAGTATGTATGCGTGTCTGTGGGTATGCATTCAAGTGTATATGTGTGTCTGTGGCTGAGTATGTATGCGAGTGTATGTGTGTCTGTCTGTGGGTATGTATGCAAGTGTGTGTGTGTGTGTGTGTGTGCCTATGAGTGAGAATTTATGCGAGAATGTAAGTCTATGTGTGTGGGTGAGTATGTATGCGAGTATGTGTGTGTGGGTATGTATATGAGTATGTAAGTGTATGTGTTTGGGTGACTATATATGCGAGTATGTAAGTGTGCATGTGTGGGTGTGTTTGCATGTGCATATGTAACTGTATGTGCATATGTGTTTATGGGTGAGTATGTATGCAAGTATGTAAGTTTGTGTGTGGATGAGTATGTAAGTGTGTGTGGGTGAGTATGTATGTGAGTATGCAAGTGTATGTGCATGGGTGACTATGAATGTAAGTGTGTGTGTGTGTGTGTGTGTCTGCGGGTGAGGATGTATGGGAGTGGGTGTCTGTAAGTGAGGATATATTGGAGTGTGTGTCTGGGTGAGTATGTATGGGAGAGTATGTCTGTGGGTGAGGATGTATGGGAGAGTGTGTGAGTGTCTATGGGTGAGGATGTATGGGAGAGTGTGTGTGTGTGTGTGTGTGTGTGTGTGTGTGTGTGTGTGTGCGTGTCTGCGGGTGAGGATGTATGGGAGTGTGTGTCTTTCTGCAGGTGCAGATGTATGGAAGTGTGTGTCTGTAGGTGCGGATTTATGGGAGTATTTGTGCGTGTGTCTGCAGGTGAGGATGTATGGATGCGTGTTCATGTGTGTGTATGTAAGTATATGTAAGTATGTGTGTCGGTGAGTATGTATGTATTTGTGTTGGTATGTGAGTATGTAAGTGTGTGTGTGTGTCTATGTGGGGATAAGTATGTAAGTTTGTGTGTGTGAGAATGTATGTTTTGTGAGTATTTAAGTGTGTGTGTGTGGGTGAGTATATATGTCAGTATGCAAATGTGTGTCTGCGGGTGAGGATGTATGGGAGCGTGTGTCTGCAGATGAGGATATATGGGAGTGTGTGTCTGGGTGAGTATGTATGGGAGAGTATGTCTTTGAGGATGTATGGGAGAGTGTGTCTATGGGTGAGGATTTATGGGAGTGTGAGTGTGTGTGTGTGTGTCTGCAGGTGAGGCTGTATGGGAGTGTGTAAGTGTGTGTATGTGTGAGTATGCTTGTGAGTATGCAAATGTGCGCGTGTCTGCGGGTGAGGATGTATGGAAGTGTGTGTGTCTGCGAGTGAGGATGTATGGAAGTGTGTGTGTGTGTGTGTGTTTGCTGGTGTGGATGTATGGGGTATATGTGTGTGTGCCTGCAGGTGAGGATGTATGGGAGTGTGTGTGTGTGTGTGTCTGCAGGTGAAGATATATGGAAGTGTGTGTGTGTGTGTGTGTGTGTGTGTGTGTGTGTGTGTGTGTGTGTGTGTGTGTGTGTGTGCATGTGTGCGTCCGTGTGTGTGTGTGTGTCTGCGGATGAGGATGTATGGGAGAGAGAAAGTGTGTGCGTGTGTGCGCGGGTGTGTGTATCTGTGGGTGAGGATGTATGGGAGTATTTGTGTGTGTATCTGCAGGTGAGGATGTATGGGAGTGTGTGTGTTCCCGCAGGTGATGATATATGGGAGTGTGTGTGTGTGTGTCTGCAGGTGAGGATGTATGGGAGTCTGTGTGTGTGTGTGGGTGAGGATGTAAGGGAGTGTGCTTGTGTGTGTTTGTGGGTGAGGATGTATGCGAGTTCGTGTGGGTGACTGTGTCTCCGGGTGTGTCTTTGCATCTGTGTGGGTGTCTCTGTTATTGAGTGTGCAAGTGTGTCTGTAGCGTGCATTTGTCTATCGGAGGTGTTTAGGAAAGTGTGTCTGTGGGGCGAGTGTTTGTGTGTCTGGGGGAGTGTGGTGAGTTTGTGTGTGTAAATATGTCTGTGAGGGCTGTGTGGGTGAATGTCTGAGTGTTTTTTTTTTCTGTGGGGCATGTCTGGGCGAGTGTGTCTGGGGGATGTCTGGGCTAGAGTGTGTGGGAGTGTGTCTGCGGGTTGTCTGGGTGAGTGTGTCTGGGGGTTTTGGCGAATATATCTGTGGGAGTTGTGTGTCTGGGTGTGTGTGTGTGGTGGTGTGTCTGTGGTTGTGTCTGAGTGAGCATGTATACTAGTGTGAGTATGTTGTATGAGTATGTATGGGAATGTGTGTGTGTGTATGAGTTTGTATAGGAGTTGTGTGTGTGTGTGTGTGTGTGTGTGTGTGTGTGTGTGTGTGTGTGTGTACGAGTGTGCGCGTGGGTGTGTATGAGTATATATGCGTGTGTGTGTATGAGTATATATGCGTGTGTGTGTATGAGTATATATGTGTGTGTGTGTGTGTGTATGAGTATATATGCGAGTGTGTGTGGATGAGTACATATGCGAGTGTGTGTGTGGATGAGTACGTATGCGATTGTGTGTGTGGATGAGTACGTATGCGAGTGTGTGTGTGTGGATGAGTACGTATGCCAGTGTGTGTGTGGATGAGTACGTATGCGAGTGTGTGTGTGGATGAGTACGTATGCGAGTGTTTGTCTGTGGGTGAGTACGTATGCGAGTGTGTGTGTGTATGTGTGTGTGTCTGTCGGTGAGTGTGCATACGAGTTTGCATCTGTGGTTGAGTGGGTGTGTGTGTGTCTGTGGGTGAGTGTGCATGTGGGTGTGAGTGTATATGTAGGTGAGTGTGTATGCGAGTGTGTGTGTGTGTGTCTGTGGTTGAGTGTGTGTCTGTGGTTGAGTGTGTGTGTGTGTCACTGTGGGTGAGTATGTATGCGAGTGTGTGTGTCTGTTGATGAGCATGTATGCGAGGTGTGTGTGTGTGTCTGTGGATGAGTATATATGCGAGTGTGTGTGTCTGTGGGTGAGTATATATGCGAGTATGTGTTTGTCTATGGGGTGAGTATGTATGCAATGTGTTTGTGTGTGTGTGTGTCTGTGGGTGAGTGTGTTTGTATGCCTGTAGGTATGTATGCGTGTCTGTGTGTGTGTCTGTGGGTGAGTATGTATGCGAGTGGGTGTATGTTTCTGCAGGTGAGTATGTATGCGAGTGTGTGTGAGTTTGTATGTGAGTGTGCGTGTGTCTGTGGGTGACTGTATGTGAGTGCTTGTGTGTCAGTGGGTGAGTGTGTGCGAGTGTGTTTGTGTGTCAGTGAGTGACTATGTATGCGTGTGTGTGTGTTTGCCAGTGAGGATGTATGCGACTGTGTGTGTGTGTGTGTGTCTGTGGGTGAGGATGTATGGAAGTATTTGTGTGTGTGAGTGTCTGCAGGTGAGGATGTATGGGAGTGTGTGTTTGTCTGCAGGTGAGGATATATGGGAGTGTGTGTGTGTGCATGTGTGTGTCTGCAGGAGAGGATGTATGTGAGTCTGTGTGTGTGTCTGTGGGTGAGGATGTAGGGGAGTGTGCTTGTGTGTGTTTGTGGGTGAGGATGTATGCGAGTTTGTGTGGGTGTCTGTGTGTCCCCAGGTGTGTCTTTGGGTCTGTGTGGGTGTGTGTCCATGTCTCTGTGATTGAGTGTCTGTGGGGGGTGTGGCATGAATGTGTCTGTGGCAAGTGTGTGGGCATGTGTATCTGTGGGGCGGGAGTTTGTGTGTCTGGGGGAGTGTGGGGGAGTTTGTGTGTGTGAATATGTCTGTGGGGGCTGTGTGGGTTGGTGTCTAAGTTATTTTTCTGTGGGGCATGTCTGGGCGAGTGTGTCTGGGCGAGTGTGTGTGGCAGTGTTTCTGGGGGGTGTCTGGGCGAGTGTGTGTTTGTGTGTGTGTCTGGGGGTTTTGGCGAATATATCTGTGGGAGTTGTGTGGATGAGTGCGTGGGCGAGTGTGTCTGGGGGATGTGTGTGGTGTTGTGTCTGTGGTTGTGTCCAAGTGAGCTTGTATACTAGTGTGTGTGTTGTATGAATATGTATGGGAATGTGTGTGTGTATGAGTTTGTATGGGAGTGAGTGAGTGTGTGTGTGTATGAGTATGTATGCGTGTGTGTGTGTGTGTGTATGAGTATATATGCGAGTATGTGTGTGTGGATGAGTATATATGCGAGTGTGTGTGTGTGTGTGTGTGTGGATGAGTATATATGCGAGTGTGTGTGTGTGGATGAGTATATATGCGAGTGTGTGTGTGTGGTTGAGTATATATGTGAGTGTGTGTGTGTGTGTGGATGAGTATATATGTGAGTGTGTGTGGATGAGTATATATGTGAGTGTGTGTGGATGAGTATATATGCGAGTGTGTGTGGATGAGTATATATGCGAGTGTGTGTGGATGAGTATATATGTGAGTGTGTGTGTGTGTGGATGAGTATATATGCGAGTGTGTGTGTGGATGAGTATATATGCGAGTGTGTGTGTGTGGATGAGTATATATGCGAGTGTGTGGATGAGTATATATGCGAGTGTGTGGATGAGTATATATGCGAGTGTGTGTGGATGAGTACGTATGCGAGTGTGTGTGTGGATGAGTACGTGAGTGAGTGTGCATGCGAGTGTGCGTCTGTGGTTGAGTGTGTCTGTGTGTGTCTGTAGGTGAGTGTGGGTATGTGTGTTTCTGTGGGTGAGTGTGCATGTGGGTGTGTCTGTGGGTGAGTGTGCATGTGGGTGTGTGTGTGTGGGTGAATGTGGGTGTGTTTGTGTGTGTGTGTTTGCGGGTGAGGATGTATGCGACTCTGTTGTGTGTATATCTGTGTGTGTGTGTCTGTGGTTGAGGATGTATGAGACACTGTGTGTATGCAGCTGAGGATGTATGCAACTGTGTGTGTGTATTTGTGTGTGTGTGTCTGTGGGTGAGGATGTATGCAACTGTGTGTGTGTGTCTACAGGTGAGGATGTATGCAACTTTGTGTGTCTATGGGTGAGGATGTATATTATTGTGTGTGTGTGTGTTTGTCTTTGGGTGAGGATGTATGTGACTGCATGTGTGTTTGCAGGTGAGTATGTATGTATGCGACTGTGTGTGTGTGTGTGTCTGCGGGTGAGGAGGTATGCAGCCGTGTGCTTGTCTGCGGGTGAGGAGTTATGCGACTGTTTGTGTCTGTGGATGAGTATGTATGCGAGTGTGTGTGTGTGTCTGTGGGTGAGGATGTATGTGCGCACATGTGTGCCTGCAGGTGAGGAAGTATGCGCGTGCATGTCTGCTGCTGAGGAAGTTTGCGTGTGTGTGTCTGCGGTGAAGATATATGCTCGTGTGTGTCTTTGTGTGAGGATGTATGTGCGTACGTGCGCATGTGTGTCTGTGGGAGAGGATGTACACGAGTGTGTGTGTGTCTGCTGGTGAGGATGTATGTGTGTGTGTGTGTGTCTCTGCGGTTGAGGATATATGTGAGTGTGTGAGTGTGTGTGTGTGTGTGTGTGTGTGTGTGTGTGTGTGTGTGTGTGTGCGCGTGCGCGCCCAGGTGAGGATGTATGAAAGGGTGCCTGTGTGTCTCCGGGTGAGGATGTATGCGAGGATGTGTGTGACTGTGGGTGAGGATGTACACGAGTGTGTGTGTGTGTCTCCGGGTGAGGATGTACATGAGTGTGTGTGTATCTGGGTGAAGATGTACACGAGTGTGTGTCTGTGGGTGAGGATGTACGCGTGTGTTTGTGTCTGTGGGTGAGGATGTACGTAAGTGTATGTGTGTGTGTGCATCTGGAGGGTGAGGATGTAGGTGAATGTGTGTATGTCTGCAGCTAAGGATGTATGTGAGTGTGTGTGTGGATGTGGGTGCCTGTGTTCCTGTGGGGGTTCGGCTGTGGGTCTGTGTGTCTCTTTCTGTTTTTGAGTGTGTGTGTCTTTGGGTGGTGTGTGGATGAGTGTGTATGTGAATGTGTTTGGGGAGGGTGTCTGTGAGTGAGTGTGTCTATGGGGTGTGTGGGCTAATGTGTCTGTGGGGATGTGTGGGCAAGTGTGAGTCTGCAAGTGTGTCTGTGGGGTGTTTGTGTCAGTTGTGTAGATGAATGTGTGTGCACGAGCCTTTCTGGGGATGTGTGGGTGAGTTTGTATGTGTTATTGCAGGGGGTGTCTCTGGACGTGTCTGGGGTAGTATGCATGTGAGTGTGTGGGTGGCTTTGGGTGAGTATGTGTGGTTGAGCATGTATGTGAGTGTGCTTCTGCAGGCGAGGATGTACGTGAGTGTGTGTCTGTGGGTGAGGATGCATGCGAGTGTGTGTGGGTGTGTTGTGTTTGTGTGTGTGTGAGACAGTGTCTGTGGGGGGGTATTCGCAAGTGTCTCTGTGGATGTCTGGGTGAGCATGTCTGCAAGAATGTGTGCGTCTTCATGCGGGTTTGTATGGGAGTGTGTATGGGATTGTGTGTGAATGTGGATGAGTGTGTATGCGAGTGCGTATGAGTGTGGATGAGGATGCATGCGAGTGTGGATGAGGATGCATGAGAATGTGTGTAAGTGTGGATGAGGATTCATGGGAGTGTGTGTGTGTGTGCCTGTGCGCGCATGCATGTGGCTGAGGAGGCATGCGAGTGTGCGTATGGCTGAGGATGCATGCACGAATGCGTGATTTTGTGGCTGAGGATGCACGTGAGTGTGCATGTGTCTGTGGCTGATCATGCACGTGAATGTGCATGTGTCTCTGGCTGAGGATGCACACGAGTGTGCATGTCTCTGTGGCTGAGGATGCACACGTGTGTGCATGTCTCTGTGGCTGAGGATGCACGAGAGTGTGTCTGTGGCTGAGGATGCACGCGAGTGTGTGTGTGTGTCTGAGGATGCACGTGAGTGTGCGTGTGTCTGTGGCTGAGGATGCACGTGAGTGTCTGTGTGGCTGAGGATGCATGCGAGTGTGCATGTCCATTGCTGACAATACACGCGAGTGTCCATGTCTGAGGATGTAAGCAAGTGTGCATGTCCGTGGCTGAGAATGTAAACGAGTGTGCATGTCTGTGGCTGAAGATGTACACAAGTGTGCATGTCCATTGCCAACGTTGAATGTGAGTGTGTGTCTGTGGCTAAGAATGTACGCGAGTGTGTGTGCATGTGCATGTAGGTGTTTGTGTGCCTGTGGGTGTGTTTGTGGGTCTGTGTCTGTGTGATTGAGTGTGTGGGTGAGTGTGGAGGTGTGTGAGTGAGTGTGTATGTGAGTGTCTGTGGGGTGTATGTATGAGTTTTGTGGATGAGTGTCTGTGTGATTGTGGATGAGTGCATGTGCGAGTGCCTCCAGGGATGTGTGTGGTAGTGTCTGTGTTGGTGTGTGTGGTGGTGTCTGGGTGAGCATGTATGCGAGTGTGGGGGTGTGTCTGTGTGGATATGTACGGGCGAGTATGTATGGAAGAGTGTGTGTGTACAGGCGAGTTTGTATGGGAGTATTTGTGTGTGCATCTGTGTGTGAGGATGTATGGGAGTGTGTGTGTGTGAGGATGTATTGGAGTGTGTGTGCATGTGGATGTTGGTGTCTGTGTGCCTGTGGTGTGTCTATGTGTGAGTGTGTGTGCAAGTGTCTGAGTCGTGTGTCTGGGTGTGTGTGTATGTGAGTGTGTCTGGGGGATGTCTGAACGAGTGTGTCTGTGGGAAGGGTGTCTGGTTGAGTATGTGTGCAAATGTGTCTGTGGGGTGTGTGTGTATGAATTGTGTGGATATGTGTGTGTGTTTGTGTGTGTGTCTGGGGTTGTGCGGGTGTGGGTGAGTATGTATGTGTGTGCAGGGGGGGGTGTGATGGTGTCTGTGTGGGTGGGGTGTGTCTGTGGTTCTGGGTGTGTCTGTGGATATGTCTGGGTGAGCATGTATGCATGTGTGTGTATACAAGTGTGTGTGTGTTTGTGGGTGAGTATGTGTGTCTGTGGATATTTGTGTGGGTGTCTTTGTGTGAGTATGTATGGGAGAGTGTGTGTCTCTGTGTGGGGAGGGTGTGTGTGTGTGTGTGTGTGTGTGTGAGGATGTGTATGTGAATGTGTGTGTGTGCCTGTGGGTGAGGATGTGTATGCAAGTGTGTGTGGGTGTGTGTGTGCCACTGGCTGTGTATACGAGTATGTGGGTACCTGTGGGTGAGTATGTGTTTGTGTGTGCTGCTGTGGGCGAGTGTGTGTGTGTGTGTGTGTGTGTGTGTGTGTGTGTGTGTGTGTGTGTGTGTGTGTGTGCATGTGGGTATGTGTGCACCTGTGGGTGAGTATGTGTTTGTGTGTGCTGCTGTGGGGAGTGTGTGTGTGTGTGTGTGTGTGTGTGTGTGTGTGTGTGTGTGCGCCTGTGGGTGACTTTGTGGGTGTGTCTGTGGATGACTGTGGGTGTGTCTTTGGGTGACTGTGTGTGTGGGTGTGTCTGTGGGCAACTGTGGGTGTGTGTATGGGTGACTGTGTGTGTGTGTGTCTGTGGGTGACTGTGTGTGTGTCTGTGGGTGACTAGGTGTGTCTGTGTGTGACTCTGTGTGTGTGTCTGTGGGTGACTGTGTGTGCGTGTGGGTGTGTCTGTGGGTGACCGTGTGTGGGTATGTATGTGGGTGACTGTGTGTGGGTGTGTCTGTGGGTGACTGTGTGTGCGTGTGGGTGTGTCTGTGGGTGACTATGTATGTGCGTGTGGGTGTGTCTGTGGGTGACTATGTGCATGTGGGTGTGTCTGTGGGTGACTATGTATGTGCGTGTGTCTGTGGGTGATTATGTACGTGCGTGTGGGTGACTATGTATGTGCGTGTGGGTGTGTCCGTGGGTGACTGTGTATGTGTGTTTGTGTGTTTCTGTTGGTGACTATGTGAGTGTGGGTGTGTCTGTGGGTAACTATGTATGCGAGTATGGGGTCTGTGGCGGTGTGTCTTTGGGAAGTGTGGGGGCAAGTGCGAGTGTTTGTGGGTGAGTGTGTGTGTGATTGTGTCAGGGGGTTTGTGGGTGAGTGTGCCTGTGGGGGGTTTGTGGATGAGTGTCTGTGCGAGTGTATCTGTGGGGGGTTTGTGGGTGTGTGTGTTTGTGGGGGGGTGTGGGCAACCATGCGAGTGTACCTGTGTGAGGTTTGTGGGCAACTGTGTGTATGCAAGTGTGTCCATGGGGCTTTGTTTTTGTGGGTGTGTCTGTGGATGTGTCTGGGTTTACATGTATGCGAATGTGTGTATCTGTGGATGAGTATGCACGCGAGTATGTCTGTGGGGAGTTTGTGGGTGCGTGTGTGCATGGGTGTGTTTGTGGGGGGGTGTCTGGGGTGCGTGGGCAACCATGCAAGTGTGTCTGTGGGAGGTTTGTGAGCTACTGTGTGTATGCAAGTGTGTCCATGGGGCTGTGTGTTTGTTGGTGTGTCTGTGGATGTGTCTGGATGAGCATGTATGCGAGTGTGTTTGTATGTGTCTGTGGGAGTGAATGTGAGTGTCTGTGGGTATATATGTGTATGTGGGTGCCTGTGGTTGTGTTTCTGTGGGCGAGTATGTATGAGAGTGTGTGCATGTGTGGGAGAGTATGTATGGGAGTGTGCAAGCGAGTATGTATGGGAGAGTGTGTGGGTTTGTCTGTGGGTCAGGATGCATGAGATTGTATGTGTCTGTGTGAGGATGTATGGGAGTGTGTGTGTGTGTGTGTGTGTGTGTGTGTGTGTGTGTGTGTGTGTGTGTGTGTGTGTGGGTGAGGATGTATGGCAGTGTGTGTGTCTGTGAGAGAGGAAGTATGGGAGTGTGGGCGTGTGCGTTTGTGTGTCTCTACAGGTGATGGTGTGTCTGTGTGTGTCTACGGGTGAGGTTGTATGGGAGTGTGACTGTGTGTGAGGATGTATGGGAGCATGTCTGTGTTTGTCTGCAGGTGAGGATGTATGGGAGTATGTTTGTGTGTGTCTGCGGGTGAGGATATATAGGGTATGTCTGTCTGTCTGCGGGTGAGGATGTATGGGAGTGTGTGTGTGTGGGTTAGGATGTATGGGAGTGTGTGTCTGTGGGTGAGGTTGTGTGTGTTTGTGTCTGCAGGTGAGGCTGTGTGTGTGTGTTTGTGTGTCATTGTATCTCTGTGGGTGTGTTTCTCTGGTTGGGTGTGTGTGTGTGTCTCTGAGTGTGTATGCAAGTGTGTTGCTTTGGGTGTGTGGGCAAGAGTGTGTGTGTGGGGGAGTCTGGGTGAGTGTGTGTGAGTCTGTCTGCGGGAGGTGTAAGGGTGAGTATGTCTGTGGCATGGTCTGTGGGCGAGTTTGTGTGTCTGGGAGTGTGTGTGGGCGAGTATGTGTGCTTGTGGATATGTATGGGAGGGTTTTTGTGAGTGAGTACATATGAGAGTGTGTTTGTTTATCTTTGGGAGAATATGTATGAGAGAGAGAGTGTATGTCTGTAGATGTATGTGTGGGTATCTGTGGGTAAGTACGTACGGGAGAGTATATCCGCAGGTATGTGTAGGAGGGTGGCTATCTGTGGTATGTATGTGTATGTGGGTGCCTGTGGGTGTGTGCTTATATGGATCAGTATGAATGGGAGTGTGTGTATGTGTGGGAGTGTGTTTGAGTATGTATGTATGTGTCTGTGGGCGAGGATGTGTGCAAGTGTGTTTCTGTGGGTGACAATGTATGCGTGTGTGTGTGTCTGTGGGTGACGATTTATGAGAGCATATATGTGTGTGTATTTTTGAGTGAGTATGTATGGGAGAGTTTCTGTGGGTGAGTATGTATGGGTGTGTGTGTGTGTGTGTGAGTATGTATGAGAGAGTGTGTGTGTCTGTAGATGTCTGTATGTCTATGTCTGTGGGGAAGTACATATGAGAGAGTGTATCTGCAGGCATGTGTCTGTGGGTGAGGATGTATGAGAGTGTGTGTCTGTGTGTGACGATATATGAGAGCGTGTGTGTGTGTCTGGGTGACAGTGTATGAGAGTGTGTGTCTGTGGGTGACGATGTGTGCAAGTGTGTGTGTGTCTGTGGGTAATGCATGTGAGTGTGTCTGTGGGTAACAAATGTATACAAGTTTGTGTTTGTGGGTGACTGTGAATGCGAGTATGTGTGCATGTCTGTGGGTGACGATGTATGCAAATGTGTGTGCGTGTCTGTGGGTGACGATGTATGTGAGTGCGTGTCTGTGAATGACGATGTATGAGAGTGTGCGTCTATAGGTGACTATGTATGTCAGTGTGTGCGTATATGTGTGTGTGTGAGTCACAATGTATGCAAGTATGTGTCTCTCTGTGGGTGACTATGTAAGCATGTGTGTGTGTCTGTGGATGATGTATGCGAGTGTGTGTCTGTGGGTGATGTATGCAAGTGTGTCTGTGGGTGATGAGGTATGCGAGTGTGTATGCGTGTCTGTGGGTGACTATGCATGCGAGTGTCTGTGTGTCTGTGGGTGACGATGTCTGCGTGTGTGTGTTTGGGTGATGTATGCTTTTGTGTGTGTGTGTGTCTATGGGTGACAATGTATGCGAGTGTGTGTGTATCTGTGGGTGACTATGTATGCAAATGTGTGTGTGTCTGTGTGTGACAATGTATGCAACTGTGTGTGTCTGTGGGATACGATGTATGCGAGTGTGTGTGTCTGTGTCTGTGGGTGACGATATATGCAAGTGTGCATTTGCCTGTGGATGAGGATGTATTCGAGTGTGTGTCTGTGGGTGAGGAGGTATATGAGAGTGTGTGTGTGTGTGTCTCTGGGTGAGGATGTATGCGAGTGTGTGTGTGTGTGTGTGTCTGTGGGTGAGGATGTATGCGAGTGTGTGTGTCTGTATGCGAGTGTGTGTGTCTGTGTTGAGGATGTATTTGAGTGTGTGTCTGTGGGGAGGATGTATGTGAGTGTGTGTGTGTCTGTGGTGAAGATGTATGCAAGTCAATGTGTGTCTGTGGGCGAGGATGTATGTGAGTGTGTGTCTGTGTGTGAGGATGTATGCGAGTGTGTGTATGACTGTGGGTGAGGATGTATGCGAGTGTGTGCCTGTGGGTGAGGATGTATGCGAGCTTGTGAGTATATATGCAAGTGTGTGCGTGTGTGTCTGTGGGTGAGTATGTATGGGCAGTATGTGTGTGTGCCTCTGGGTGAGTATGTATGTGAGTGTGTGTGTGTCTGTGGGTGTATGTATGCAAGTGTGTGTGCGTGTGTCTGTGGGTGAGGATGTATGCGAGTGTGTGCGTGTGTCTGGGTGAGGATGTTTGCGAGTGTGTGCATGTGTCTATGGGAGAGGATGTATGTGAGTGTGTGCATGTGTCTGGATGAGAATGTATGTGAGTGTTTGTGTGTGTGTGTGTCTCAGTATGCATGCAAGTGTGTGTGTGTGTATGTCTGTGGGTGAGTATGTATGTGAGTGTGTGTGTATGTGTGTGTTTGTGGGTGAGTATGTGTGTGTCTGTGGGTGAGTATGTAGGCGATTTTACTGTGGGTGAGTATTATGTGAGTTTGTGCGTGTCTGTGGGTGAGTATGTATGTGAGTGTGTGAGTGAGTATGTATGCGAGTGTGTGTGTGAGTATGTATGTGAGAGTGTGTGTGAGAGTATGTATGCGACTGTGTGTGTTTGTGTGTGTGTATGCATGCGAGTGTGTGTATCTATGGGTGAGTATGTTTGCGAGTGTGTGTGTCAGTGGATGACTATGCGAGTGTGTGTGTCTGTGTGTGACTATGTATGCAAGAACGTCTGTGGGTGAGTATGCATGTGGGAGTGTGTTTGTGTGTATCTATGGGTGAGTATGTTTGCGAGTGTGTGTGTGTCAGTGGATGACTGTGCGAGTGTGTGTGTGTGTCTGTGTGTGACTATGTATGCAAGAGTGTGTGTGTCTGTGGGTGAGTAAGCATGCGGGAGTGTGTTTGTCTGTGGGTGAGTATGTATACGCGTATGTGTGTGTGTGTCTGTGGGTGAGTATGTATGGGCAGTATGTGTGTGTGCCTGTGGGTGAGTATGTATGTGAGTGTGTGTGTGTGTGTGTGTGTGTGTGTATGTGTGCAAGTGTGTGTGCGTGTGTCTGTGGGTGAGGATGTATGCGAGTGTGGCGTTTGTCTTTGGGTAAGGATGTATGCGAGTGTGTGTGTGTGTCTGGGTGAAGATGTTTGCGAGTGTGTGTGTGAGGATGTTTGAGAGTGTTTGTCTGCATATGTGTGTGTGTGTGTGTGTGTCTGAGTATGCATGCAAGTGTGTGTGTGTGTGTGTGTGCATATGTCTGTGGGTGTGTGTGTGTGTGTGTGTGTGTCTGTGGGTGAGTATGCTAGTATGTGTGTGTCTGTGGGTGAGTATGTATGTGAGTGTGTGTGTGTGTCTGTAGGTGAGTATGTATGTGAGTTTGTGTGTGTCTGTGGGTGAGTATACATGTGTGTGTGTGTGTCTCTGTCGGTGAGTATGTATGTGAGTGTGTGTCTCGGTGAGTATGTTTGCTAGTTTGTGTGTGTCTGTGGGTGAGTATACATGAGAGTGTGTGTGTGGATCTGTCGGTGAGTTTGTATGCGAGTGTGTGTGTGTGAGTATGTATGAGAGAGTGTGTGTCTGTAGATGTCTGTATGTCTGTGTCTGTGGGGAAGTACATATGAGAGAGTGTATCTGCAGGCATGTGTCTGTGGGTGAGGATGTATGAGAGTGTGTGTCCATGTGTGACGATATATGAGAGTGTGTGTGTGTGTCTGGGTGACAGTGTATGTGAGTGTGTGTCTGTGGGCGATGATGTGTGCAAGTGTGTGTGTGTGTGTGTCTGTGGGTGACAAATCTATGCAAGTGTGTGTTTATAGGTGACGGTGAATGTGAGTATGTATGCATGTCTGTGGGTGACGATGTATCCAAGTGTGTGTTTGTGTCTGTGGGTGACGATGTATTCGAGTGCATGTCTGTGATAACTATGTATGAGAGCGTGTGTCTATAGGTGACTGTATGTCAGTGTGTGTGTGTGTGTGTGTGAGTCACAATGTATGCAAGTGTGTGTCTGTGGGTGACGATGTATGCGAGTGTGTGTGTGTCTGTGGGTGACGTATGCGAGTGTGTGTCTGTGGATGATGTATGCGAGTGTGTGTCTGTGCGTGAAGTATGCAAGTGTGTCTGCGTGTCTGTGGGTGACTATGTATGCGAGTGTCTATGTGTCTGTGGGTGACTATGTATGCGTGCGTGTGTTTGGGTGATGTATGCTTTTGTGTGTGTGTGTGTCTGTGGGTGACGATGTATGCGAGTGTGTGTGTATCTGTGGGTGATTATGTATGCAAGTGTGTGTCTGTGGGTGATGATGTATGTGACTGTGTGTGTCTGTGGGATACGATGTATATGTGGGATACGATGTATATGAGTGCGTGTGTCTGTGTCTGTGGGTGACGATATATACAAGTGTGCGTTTGCCTGTGGATGAGGATGTATTCGAGTGTGTGACTGTGGGTGAGGATGTATACGAGTGTGTGTGTGTGTGTGTGTGTGTGTGTGTGTGTGTGTGTGTGTGTGTGTCTGGGTGAGGATGTATGCGAGTTTGTGTGTGTATCTGTGGGTGAGGATGTATGCGAGTGTGTGTGTCTGTATTGAGGATGTATGCGAGTGTGTGTGTCTGTGTTGAGGATGTATTTGAGTGTGTGTGTCTGTGGGGAGGATGTATGTGAGTGTGTGTGTGTCTGTGGTGAGGATGTATGCAAGTCTGTGAGCTAGGATGCATGTGAGTGTGTCTCTGTGCGTGAGGATGTATGCGAGTGTGTGTCTGTGGGTGAGGATGTATGCGAGCTTGTGAGTATATATGCAAGTGTGTGTGTGTGTCTGTGGGTGAGTATGTATGGGCAGTATGTGTGTGTGCCTCTGGGTGAGTATGTATGCGAGTGTGTGTGTGTCTGTGGGTGTATGTATGCAAGTGCGTGCGTCTGTGGGAGAGGATGTATGCGAGTGTGTGCATGTGTCTGTGGGTGAGGATGTATGCGAGTGTGTGCGTGTGTCTAGGTGAGGATGTTTGCGAGTGTGTGCATGTGTCTATGGGTGAGAATGTATGTGAGTGTGTGCGTGTGTCTGTGGATGAGAATGTATGTGAGTGTTTGTTTGTCTGAGTATGTGTGTGTGTGTCTCAGTATGCATGCAAGTGTGTGTGCATATGTCTGCGGGTGAGTATGTAATGTGAGTATGTGGGTGAGTATGTATGCGAGTGTGTATGTGTGTGTTTGTGGGTGAGTATGTATGCGAGTATGTGTGTGTGGGTGAGTATGTAGGCGATTTTACTGTGGGTGAGTATTATGTGAGTTTGTGCGTGTCTGTGGGTGAGTATGTATGCGAGTGTGTGAGTGAGTATGTATGCGAGTGTGTGTGTGAGTATATATGCGAGTGTGTGTGTGTGTGTGTGTGTGTGTGTGTGTGTGTGTATCTATGGATGTTCATCATGTTTCACTGCTACAGTCATTACACTTGGGTTATCCTGCAGTCAGGCGACAGCAGCCGATGCCATTTTCTTCAGTCTTTCTTGCCGCGCGGTGCCCGAAGCAAAAGCAGTTCGCAATTGCCGGTCGGCCGACTCCTGAGATTTTCAATTCGAATTTCAGAACCGAAGTCTTCAATAAAGCTAAGTACCCTGTTGGGGAAACTTTTTCTTGCCTCAGACCGATGTCAGTAAAAGTTAATAATTGTATTTCTTGTGGGAAGCAAATACCTCATAAGGATTTTCATTCTTACTGTATTCCATGCCTAGGCCCAGACCACGACGTCACTAGTTGTTGGTTTTGTGCTAGATTTAACAAGCGCACTATTAAACGTCTGTTTGACTTTGCTCTATATTACTTTGGCCGAAGGTTCAATTATATCATGCCGTCGGAACAACCGATGACCGGAATACACAAAAAATGCAAAGACAAGGATAAGGACAGGTATCCCGAAGCCCAAAACTGACGATGAAGCCTCTTCTAGGCCAGTCGCCGGTTCGCCAGTTCTCAGTGAGGCGCTTTCGCAGCCCCTGACACCCGCTACCTCAGAGCCACAGGCCACCTCCGACTCCCACGTGGAGATGCCTAGGCCTCTGGAAACTCAAGGTATTGGACCTACGGAAACTAACCCCTCAGATCGCTCCGGAGCCACTGAGCAGGCATCAGCTTCTGAGGGTGTTTTCAGACCTTTACAACTTACCATTAAATCTACAGCCAAGTCTGAAGTCTAAAACTACATTAAAGACAAAGAAGCACGTACAGCATTCACCTTGACAGGCCTCCATGCCTAAAAAAACAGATGCTTAAAATGGCCGAAGACTTAATTACTCTGATCAGGGGTTCCCATCCACCTCCAGATAAAAGGCCTAGGCAGGATACAGACTATGATTCCTCTGACCAGGTTTCCATTTCTTCTGATTCCTCTTCAGACCAGGGATACTCTTTACCCCCCTATGAGGACTCTGATGCTGAAGAATCAATTCCTTCAGCCTCTCCTCCTGAGGATTACTCTTTCGGGGAAACTTTACATACCATGAGGGAGCATTTCCATTGGGAGGGCCAGGATTACTCAGAATCCAAGAAAAGGATCAGAGACTTTATTTTATTGCCTCAGCACAGGCCCCTTGCTATTCCACCAGTGTGAGATATTGTGGATGATGTGTTCTCTGAATCCAGTTTAAATCCTGAATTTCATCGTGCATACAGCTGCAGTAATCACAGATGGGTTTTCTGCCGTCAGGCGGTCCCTCGGTCGGCCGAATTCCAAAGTCTTGGTCCGGCGCCGGTTGTCGTCGCTTACTCTTCTGACGTCAGTGAGGCCAGAGTATATAAGACACAGCCGACGCCATGTTCTTCAGTCTTTTGCCGCGGTGCCGAAGCAGAAGCAGTTCGCAAGTGCCGGTCGGCCAGCTCCTGAATTACGAAAAATTGGAAACCGAAGTCTTCATTAAAGCTAAGTACCCGTTGGAAACTTTTCTTGCCTCAGACCGATGTCAGAAAAAGTTAATAATTGTATTTCTTGTGGGAAGCAAATACCGCATAAGGATTTCCATTCCCTCTGCATACCTTGTTTGGGCCCAGACCACAACGTCTCGGGCTGTCGCTTTTGCGCTACCTTCAATAAACGCACTATTAAGCATCGGGCGGAGTTCGCCCAACACTACTTTGGTAAAGCTTTTGATTATAAAATGTCGTCGGACACACCGACTACCGTTTTGTCCAAAAAACGCAAGGAAAAGGACCGACACGCGAGGCCCGCGGTCCCCGCCGACACCACGCTAAAACAGGCTACACGTGGTCCTGTACTCAGCGAGACGCCTTTGCAGTCCCTGACTACCGACGACACTCCTTTGGTGGTGTCTTCTGTACCCGAGACTGCTGGGTCCTCAGCCCTTTCCCAGACTACAACCGAAGCCCCTGCTAATGTCGAGCCTACTAATGTGGACAGGTCCACCTCCACCCATGGTGTATTTAGGCCCTCATCTTCTTTTTCAATTAAGGCCTTTACTAAATCCAAAGCAGCCAGGCATCCCACGAGGCCTGTTGCACAGGGCCCATCTCCAGGACCCATGCCTAAAAAACAGATGCTTAAAATGGCTGAGGATTTAATTACTCTTATCAGAGGTTCTCAGCCCCCTCCTGACAAGAGACCCAGAGTGGAGGAAGATTCTCCCTCTTCTGATCAGGGATCCATTTTATCAGAACATTCTGATGCAGAGGAACACTCTTACTCCCCTTTTGAGGATTCGGATGCAGAACAGTCCATTCCTTCTGTATCCCCTCCTGAGGATTTTTCCTTTGGGGAAACCTTGCACACCTTGAGGGAACACTTCCATTGGGAAGGTCAAGACTTTTCAGATTCCAGGAAAAGACTTAGGGAATTTCTTTGGTTACCTCAACACAGACCTCTGGCTATACCCCCTGTTTTGGACATACTGGATGATGTCTCTTCGGAGGCTTGTCTTAACCCTGATTCTCTGCCTCCTGCACCAGTCAAACCTGATAGGTATTACAGAGTACCCAGCTCTCACCAATTTCTCTTCAAAAGCCATAATGCTGACCCTGAAACCATTTCACAAGGCCTCAAGGGATTAAAGGCCTCCACTGCCAAGAATCCACTCCCTGCAGAAAGGAAATCCAGATCTTTAGAAATGTGGGGTAAAAAGGTATATACCTCGGCCACCCTAGCCATGAGGGCCTTAAACTGTCAGTTTCATATGATTAAATATCAACAGTACCTGTTATCACAATTAAGGAACAAAATGTCTCAACCTGAACAACCAGATTTAAAGGAGTTACAGGATATGATGCATAGTGCAGAGCAAGCGGGTAAACACACCTTGCAATGTGGTTATGATGCCCTAGAGGCCTCCAGTAGAGCGGCTGCTACAGGATCAGTCATTCGCAGACATGCCTGGCTTAGGGAACAAAATTTGCCTGATCATGTGAAAGCTAAACTTTTAGATGCTCCTTTACAAAAGGATGTACTATTTGGTACTAATGCTGAGGAGATACTATGGAAAATGGAAGAAAAAGCCAAATCTATGCAAACTGTCAAAGCTTTCTTACAGGTCCAACCACCACGTTTTAGCAGAAATTGGCCTTCAAAAAACTGGTCCTTTCCAGTCACTGACAAGCCCCAAAGAGGTAGATACAGACGCACAAGGGGCAGAGGGCAATCACAAGGATCATATAGAGGCAGACAATGGCAATCTCCAGCACCAAGAGGTGGCGAAGACAGTGCACAACAGTACAGGAAGCAAACCCAATGACTCCCTCATTTCCATGCCAAGCATGTCTCAGCTGGCAGCACCTTTGGGAGGGAAACTAGCATTATTTGCAAGCAATTGGCATATTGTCACAACAGACAAATGGATACTGGACATTATAAACAGAGGCTACAAATTTCAATTTCACACTCTTCCAAAAATGAGAGGCATGCCAAACCTGCCACAGAATCAAAGGGCAGAGGCACAACTGCAAATTTCAAAGCTCATAAGCATGAGAGCTATTCAAGAGGTACCTACGCACCAACAAGGTCAAGGTTTTTATTCAAGACTTTTTCTGGTACCAAGGAAAGGAACCGAATGGAGACCCATTTTGGACTTATCCATCCTAAACACATTTCTACTGCACCAAAATTCAAGATGCTCACATTACAGCAGCTTCTTCCCATGCTGGGCAAGGAGTTTTGGCTGGTAACATTGGACCTCAAGGAGGCATACCTGCATGTCCCAATCAGACAAAGCTGCAGAAGATACCTCAGATTTCTTGCAGGTTCAATCCACTATCAATTCTCTGCATTGCCCTTTGGCTTATCTACTGCCCAGAGTATTCACAAAGTGCCTGGCATCAGTGATTGCCTACTGCAGACTTCAAGGGATACAAATTTACCCTTATCTGGACGACTGCCTGATCCAAGCGGACAGCAAGCACATACTTCTGGAACATCTGGCATATGTGACACGGTTACTGCTTTCTCTGGGATATACAATCAACAAAGAGAAATCAAGGCTAACACCATCTCAGAAAATAACCTTCCTGGGTGCCAACTTGGACACAAACACCCAGATGGCCTATCTTACGCCAGAAAAACAGGGGCAACTATCTCAGTACTTCAAAATACTAGCAAAAAGTACTAGGCTTACTGCAAGGAAAATCCTGCAGGCTCTGGGATTCATGGCATCTTGCATTCTTCTAATCCCATGTGCAATGCTGCATATGAGGAAACTTCAATGGTACCTAAAAAATCTATGGTCTCAACACAGTCACAGTTTGGAAACAATAATACCAATAATTCCATGTTTGCAAAAGGAATTTCTATGGTGGGCCCAAGCATGTCAAGCAAACACAGGCCTCCCATTCTGCAAGCCTCAAGCAAAGCAAGTCATAACCACAGACGCCTCAGATTACGCCTGGGGGGCGCACATGAAGGACAGGTGCATTCAGGGCAGATGGTCCCAAAAGGAAAAGCACCTTCACATCAATCAAAAAGAAATGCTAGCAGTAATAAATGCAATTACGGCTTTCAAGGACTTCCTGCATCCAGGCCAATTACTGATAAGAACAGACAACACCACAGTAATGTGGTACATAAACAAACAAGGAGGAACACATTCATACCCCTTGTGCAGACTAGCCATGACTCTTTGGAACTTGGCTCTGGAAAGACAAATCGAACTTCAAGCACAGTACTTGCCAGGATTGGAAAACACACTGGCAGACCATCTAAGCAGAAATATGACAGATCCACACGAATGGAAGTTGCATCCTCAGGTGTTTACAGAAATAATCCAAGCGTGGGGGAGGCCAGACATAGATCTTTTTGCCTCCCACAGGAATCATCAATTGGAAAAGTTTTGTTCAAGGACCTTTCATCCAAAGGCCTGGAGAGTGGACGCCCTCTCATTCAGTTGGACAGCATGGACAGCTTACGCATTCCCACCTCTGCCTCTTCTGCCCAAGGTGCTTTTGAAAGCAAGAACAGACAAACCGAAGATGATACTGATTGCTCCAGATTGGCCAAGGCAACACTGGTACCCACTCCTGAGGAGCCTAACACATACTCCTCCCTGGTCCCTGCGTCTAATGCCTCTTCTGCTGACCCAGCACAACTACAAAACTCTTCACAGTCAGCTGAAAACACTCAATCTCGCTGCATGGAAAATTCCTTAACACCACAACAGACCCTACTCTCCAAGGAGGTGCAGGATGTCATTTTGGAAGCCAGAAGGCCATCTACTAGAAAAGCTTACTCCGCAAAATGGAAGCGGTTTTGCTCTTGGAATGAGAAAAGAGGCCAGGACCCTAGAAAACTGAACTTGCCTCAGGTATTACAGTATCTAGCTGAGCTGCTGAACAGTGGACTTTCATTTTCCTCCATAAAAATCCATGCCTCAGCCATTTCTGCAGAGTTCAGCACGGATCCTCCTTTATTTTCTCACTCACTCTTACGACAGTTCCTCAGAGGGGCTAAGAATATAAGACCTCCAAGGAAGCAACCAATACCAGCCTGGGATCTTAATTACATACTAGAAAAATTAACATTGCCTCCTTTTGAACCAGCTGCCTCAACAGATTTGCAATATTTGTCCTGGAAAACAGCCTTCCTTCTGGCCATCACTTCAGCTCGTAGGGTTTCTGAACTACAGGCCCTCATGGCGGTGCAGCCCTTCCTCATTTTCCATCAGGACAGGGTTTCCCTTCGTACTAACCCATCATTTATGTCAAAAGTGGTATCCAGGGTAGCCTTAAATCAAGCCATACACCTACCTACCTTTTATCCCAATCCTCAAAACAAAGGGGAAAGGTTGCTACACTCTTTAGACATTCATAGGCAGCTACGTTATTATTTGGACAGAACAAAGTCCTTCAGGAAATCAGAACAACTTTTTGTGTCCTATGCTGTAGGGGCTCAAGGGAAACCAGTTACAAAACAGACTATTTCCAAGTGGATTGGCCACTGCATACGGTTTTGTTATTCCTATCATGGGAAATCTGTTCCTACAGGTATCAGATCACACTCCACCAGGGCCACAGCTACCTCTACAGCCTTCCTCAGAGGAGTTCCTACCAAAGATATTTTGGAGGCAGCCACTTGGAGTTCTGTACATACCTTCACAAAACACTACCACCTACCTTTATATTCCAGAACAAGAGCAGGCTTTGCCACTGCTGTTTTGCAGGGCATTCTGGCTCAACCCAGTTCCTCCTAGTACCTACCACCCTATGCACAGCTTTGGGATTCTACCCATCTGTGATTACTGCAGCTGTATGCACGATGAACATAGTACAGTTTTGTACCTACCATAAATGTAGATGTTTGAGTGCTAATACAGCTGCAGTACAGGTTTCCCTCCCTCCTTCCCCACTTGGTAAAGGCATGGGGTTTAACAACCTCTTCATACTACCTGACTGGGTTACCCTGCTATGTTTTATTTGCTTGCACCCACTGATTTTGGATTATATTGCATTGTTTGTATATGTATATAAGCATTATTTATCTATTGCCTTCCTTCTGGGGGAACCTGACATCTGGGGCAAGAAAGACTGAAGAACGTGGCGTCGGCTGTGTCTTATATACTCTGGCCTCACTGACATCAGAAGAGTAAGCGACGACAACCGGCGCCGGACCAAGACTTTGGAATTCGGCCGACCGAGGGACCGCCTGACGGCAGAAAACCCATCTGTGATTACTGCAGCTGTATTAGCACTCGAACATCTACATTTATGGTAGGTACAAAACTGTACTTTCTTTGCCCCCTGCTCCAGTCAAGCCAGACAGGTACTACAGAGTCCCTGACTCTCACAAATTTCTTTATAAAAACCCTGTTGCTGACCCAGAAACTATTTCCCAGGGTCCCAAAGGGGTAAAGGCTTCCACAGCTAAGAATCCAGTTCCCTCTTACAGGGATTCTAGAGCATTAGACAGATGGGGGAAGAAAGTTTACACTTCTGCAACTTTAGCAGTGAGGGCTTTAAATTGCCAGTTTCACATGCTTAAATACCAACAATATTTAATGTCTCTGTTAAAACAGAAAATGCTTACAAGTTCAGAACATCCTGACTATAAGGAAATGCAGGATTTATTGCATGCAGCTGAACAAGTAGGAAAACATACTCTGCAATGTGGTTTTGATTCATTAGAGGCTTCTTGTAGAGCAGCAGTTACAGGATCTGTGATACAAAGGCATGTTTGGTTAAAAGAACAAGGTTTACCTGATCATGTTAAGGCTAAATTATTGGATGCTCCTTTACAGCAGGATACTTTATTTGGTGTTAAGGCAGAAGAGGTATTAAAGAAAATGGAGGATAAGGCAAAATCTATGCAAACAGTGAAGGATTTCTTACAGGTACAGCCAACTTGATTTAGCAGAAATTGGCCCTCCAAAAATCGGTCCTTTCCAGTGTCAGACAGACCACAAAGAGGCAGATACAGACTCCCAAGAGGCAGATCTCAGCCCCAAGGCTCTTACAGACCACGACAGTGGGGTGCTTCAACCCCAAAAGGAGAGGAAGACAAGTCACAACCTTATAGGAAACAGTCCCAATGACTTCCCCCTTCAAATGCCAAGCACTTACCTTTTGGAGGCTCCCTTAGGGGGAAAACTAGCACTTTTTTCACAAAATTGGCATATAATCACCCAAGACAAATGGGTTCTGAATATTGTGTCTCAAGGTTACAGGTTCCACTTTCACACTCTACCAATGCTAAAAGGAATGCCAGACCTGCCACCAAATCAATGGGCAGAGGCACAAAAACAAATTACAGCCCTCATGGACATGAGAGCTATTCAAAAAGTGCCACAACAGGAACAAGGACAAGGATCTTTTTCCTGGTCCCCAGAAAGGACCTTTCTACTCTAAATACTTACCTGGATGTTCTGAAATTCAAAATGTTGACTCTTCAGCAGCTTCTCCCCATGCTGGGCAAGAAGGCTTGGCTTGTTAATTTGGACCTCAAAGAGGCATACCTGCATGTCCCTATCAAACAAAATTACAGAAGATACCTCAGGTTCATAGCTGGTTCAATGCATTACCAATTCTCTGCACTGCCCTTTGGCTTATCTACTGCACCCATGGTCTTCACACAATGTCTGGCACCAGTAATTGCATTTTGCAGACAAAAAGTAATTCAAATATATCCATACTTGGACGACTGTCTTATTCAAGCAGAGAGCAAGGACATTCTTCTAAAGCATCTGGCGTTTGTAAAAAGATTGCTAATTTGCCTAGGGTACACAGTAAACGAAAAGAAGTCAAAACTAGTGCCTTCACAAGAGATAATATTCCTGGGTGCCATCTTAAATACAACGGCCCAGATAGCTTATCTCATGCCAGAGAAGCAAAGACGACTGACTCAGTACTTTCACTTGATGGCAACAAAAACCCAACTCCCTGCAAGAAAAATTCTGCAGGCCTTGTGGTTCTTGGCATCCTGCATACTACTAATACCATATGCCAGACTGCATATGAGGAAATTACAATGGTACCTAAAAAGTGTTTGGACTCAACACTGTCACAGTTTGAAAGCAGTAATACCACCTATTCCCTGCCTGCAACAGGAGTTTCGACGGTGGGCACAGGCATGTCACGTCAACAAGGGACAGCCTTTCACTCTACCCACAGCCAGGCAGACACTAACAACAGATGCTTCGGATTACGCCTGGGGAGCACATATGGCAGGAAAATGTATTCAAGGCAAGTGGGCCGCAGACCAAATGCATCTTCACATCAATCAAAAAGAGATGCTAGCTGTACAAAATGCCCTAACAGCTTTCAAGGACCTTCTGCATCCAGGACAACTATTACTATAGACAGACAACACCACAGTTATGTGGTACATAAACAAGCAAGGGGGCACTCATTCTTATCCCCTCTGCAGACAAGCCATGACTTTGTGGAACACATCTCTAACTTATCAAGTTCATCTGCAAGCACAATTCCTGCCAGGAAAGAAAAATACTCTGGCAGACAACTTAAGTAGAAACATCATGGATCCTCACAAGTGGAAATTAAATCCACAAGTATTCAGCATGATAGCACAAAAATGGGGGAGCCCAGACATAGATCTTTTTGCCTCCCCAATGAATTGCCAACTACAGAAGTTCTGCACAAGGACTTACCACACACAAGCATGGAAAGTGGATGCTGTCTCGTTCAGCTGGAAAAGCCTAAAAGTTTATGCCTTCCCGCCACTGCTTCTCCTTTCAAAGGTACTCCTAAAAGCCAGACAAGAAAAGCCAAAAATGATCCAGATTGCCCAGACTGGCCACGCCAGCACTGGTACCCAATCTTAAAGAACTTAGCTCAAGGCCCACCATGGATTTTACCTCAAATTCCGCATCTTCTGACTCAACAAAACAATCAGATCCTGCACAGCCAGCTCAAAACCTTAAACCTGGCTGCATGGCAGATTCCTTAGTCAAGCAGACAACACCTCTCTCTAAAGCTGTTATGGATGTCATTTTGGAGGCCAGGAGGCCTAGCACCAGGAAATCCTATTCAGAAAAGTGGAAGAGATTCTGTGCCTGAAACCAGGCTCAAAGCTTTGACCCTTTTGTCCCAAATATTCCTCAGATATTACAATACTTAACTGAGATGCTGGACATAGGCCTATCCTTCTCATCCATTAAGATCCACGCCTCTGCCATCTCGGCTCATTACAACACAGATCCTCCTATTTTCTCTCATCCATTGCTAAAACAGTACCTCAGAGGGGCTAAAAACATAAGACCGCCCGGAGAACACCAACACCAACTTGGGACCTTAATTTTGTCTTGGAAAAACTAACGTTACCTCCTTTTGAGCCAGCCAATTCAGCAGAATTAAAATGTGTCATGGAAAACTGCTCTGCTTCTGGCAATAACCTCAGCCCGAAGAGTCTGAGTTATAGGCACTAATGGCAGTGGAGCCTTTCATCATTTTTCACCAAGACAGGGTTTCCCTAAGAACAAACCCTTCATTTATGCCAAAGGTGGTCTCCAGTGTGGCTCTTAACCAAACTATTCACTTGCCAACTTTTTATCCAAATCCCCAGAATAAAGGGGAGAGACTTCTGCATTCATTGGACATACACAGACAGCTACGTTTCTACTTGGACAAAACAAAAGCTTTCAGGAAAACTGAGCAATTGTTTGTAGCATATGCTGCAGGATCACAGGGAAAGGCTATTTCAAAGCAGACCATTTCAAAGTGGATAGGACACTGTATCTGTTTCTGCTACACACAGCATGGGAAAACTGTACCTAGCAACATTAGGCCACATTCCACCAGGGCAACAGCCTCTTCAACTGCCTACCTTAGAGGAGTACCTACCAAAGATATCCTGGAAGCTTCAACTTGGAGTTCAGTGCACACCTTTACCAAACATTATCACTTGCTTCTTTATTCTAAATCCAGAGCTGGCTTTGCCACTGCAGTGCTGCAGGGCCTCATAGCCACCCCAAATCCTCTATAGAACCAGCCACCCTACCTCAGCTTTGGGATTCAACCCAAGTGTAATGACTGCAGCAGTGAAACACGATGAACATAGTACAGTTTTGTACCTACCATAAATGTAGATGTTCAAGTGTATTCACTGCTGCAGTCCAGGTTACCCTCCCTCCATCCCCTCTTTCTTACCTGGGACTTATCTATACCTTTCTATTGTATACTACCTATGTGATGTATTTGCTGGTAACTGAAGGTTTTGGTTTTAC
Source organism: Protopterus annectens (assembly GCF_019279795.1). Classification (NCBI taxonomy): domain Eukaryota; kingdom Metazoa; phylum Chordata; order Ceratodontiformes; family Protopteridae; genus Protopterus; species Protopterus annectens. Next base: position 1,916,362,936 of record NC_056733.1, on the reverse strand, counting down.
TTTTTATGTATGTTTTATTAGCAGTATGTATTGCCTACCTATTTGGGGGCACCTGACATCTGGGCAAGAAAAACTGAAGAAAATGGCGTCAGCTGCATCTTATATACCCCTGGCGCACTGAGGTCAGGGAAGAAGCGACAGCAACCAACGCCGGACCAAGACTTTGGAACTCTGGCCGACTGCGGGACCGCCTGACGGCAGGATAACCCAAGTGTAATGACTGCAGCAGTGAATACACTCGAACATCTACATTTATGGTAGGTACAAAACTGTACTGTGAGTATGTTTGCGAGTGTGTGTGTGTCAGTGGATGACTATGCGAGTGTGTGTGTGTCTGTGTGTGACTATGTATGCAAGAGTGTGTGTGTGTCTGTGGGTGTGTATGCATGCGGGAGTGTGTTTGTCTGTGGGTGAGTATGTATGCGCGTATGTGTGTGCATCTGTGGGTGAGTATGTATGGGCAGTGTGTGTGTGTGTGCCTGTGGGTGAGTATGTATGCGAGTGTGTGTGTGTGTCTTTGGGTGTATGTATGCAAGTGTGTGTGCGTGTGTCTGTGGGTGAGGATGTATGCGAGTGTGTGCGTGTGTCTGGGTGAGGATGTTTGCGAGTGTGTGTACGTGTGTGTGTATGGGTGAGGATGTATGTGAGTGTTTGTGTGTCTGAGTATGTGTGTGTGTGTGTATGTGTGTCTGAGTATGCATGCAAGTGTGTGTGTGCATATGTCTATGGGTGAGTATGTATGTGAGTGTGTGTGTCTGTGGGTGAGTATGTATGCTAGTATGTGTGTGTCTGTGGGTGAGTATGTATGTGAGTGTGTGTGTCTGTGTGTCTGCAGGTGAGTATGTATGTGAGTTTGTGTGCGTCTGTGGGTGAGTATACATGTGTGTGTGTGTCTCTGTCGATGAGTATGTATGCGAGTGTGTGTCTGGGTGAGTATGTTTGCTAGTTTGTGTGTGTCTGTGGGTGAGTAAACATAAGAGTGTGTGTATGTGTGTATATCTGTCGGTGAGTTTGTATGCGAGTGTGTGTCTGTGGGTATGTATGCTAGTATGTGTGTGTCTGTGGGTGAGTATGTATGCGAGTGTGTGTGTATGTGTGTGTTTGTGGGTGAGTATGTATGCGAGTATGTCTGTGGGTGAGTATGTAGGCAATTTTACTGTGTGTCTGTGGGTGAGTATTATGTGCGTTTGTGCGTGTCTGTGTGTGTGTGTGTGTGTGTGTCTGTGGGTTAGTATGTATCCGATGTGTGTGTGTGTGTCTGTTGGTGAGTATGTATGCGAGTGTGTGTGTGTGTGTGTGTGTATGTGAGTATGTATGCGAGTGTGTGTGTGAGTATGTATGCGAGTGTGTGTGTGAGTATGTATGCGAGTATGTGTGTGTATATCTATGGGTGAGTATGTTTGCGAGTGTATGTGTGTCTGTGTGTGACTATGTATGCAAGAGTGTGTGTGTCTGTGTGTGACTATGTATGCAAGAGTGTGTGCATGTGTGTGTGTCTCTGGGTGAGTATGTATGCAAGTCTGTGTGTGTCTGTGGGTGAGTATGTATGCAAGTCTGTGTGTGTCTGTGGGTGAGTATGTGTGTGTGTGTGTGTGGGTGTGTGTGTTTCTGTGGGTGAGTATGTATGTGAGTGCATTTGTGTTCATATCTGTGGGTATGTATGCGAGTGTGTGTGTCTGTGGGTGAGCAGGTATGCGCACGTGTGTGTGTCTGCAGGTGAGAGGGTGTGTGTGTGTTTGTGTGCGAATGTGTGGATGAGTATGTATGCGAGTGTGTGTATGTGTGTGTCTGTGGGTGAGTATGTATGCGAGTGCGTCTGTGGGTGAGTATGTATGCGAATATGTGTGTGTCTGTAGGCGAGTATGTAGGTGATTTTACTGTGTGTCTGTGAGTGAATATGTATGCGAGTGTGTGCGTGTATGTGGATGAATATGTATGCGTGAACGTGTGCATTTATCTGTGGGTGAGTATGTATGTGAGTGTGTGTGTCAGTAGGCGACTGTGCGAGTGTGTGTGTGTCTCTGGGTGAGTATGTATGCGAGTGTGTGTGCATCTGTCCGTGAGTATGTATGTGTGTGTGTGTGTCTGTGGGTGAGTATGTATTCAAGTGTGTATGTGTCTCTGTGGGTGAATATGTATGCGGGTGTGTGTGCGTGTGTGTGAGTTTGTATGCAAGTGTGTGTGTGTGTCTATGAGTGAGTATGTATGCTAGTATGTAAGTATATGTGTGTGTGTGAGAATGTATGCGAGTATGTGGATGAGTATGTATGTGAGTATGTAAGTGTGTGTGGGTGAGTTTGTATGCGCGTATGTAACTGTGTGTGGGTAACTTTGTATGTGCATATGTGTGTGGATGAGTATGTAAGTGTGTGTGGGTGAGTATGGATGTGAGTATGTGTGCTTGGGTGAGTATGTATGTAAGTATGTAAGTGTGTGCGTGGGTGACTATCAATGTAAGTGTGCGTGTGGGTGAGTTTGTGGGTATGTAAGTGTGTGTGTGTGTGTATGTTGTGAGTATTTAAGTGGGTGAGTATGTATTTTAGTACTCAACTGTGTGTGTGTGTGAGTATGTATGTGAGTATGTAAGTGTGTGTGTGGGTGAGTATGCAAGTGTGTGTGTGTGTGTGTGTGTGTGTGTGTGTGTGTGTGTGTTTATGTCTGAGGGTGAGGATGTATTGGAGAGTATGTCTGGGTGAGGATGTATGGGAGAGTGTGAGTGTGTATTTGTGTGTGTCTACGGGTGAGGATCTATGGAAGTGTGTGTGTGTCTGCGAGTGCAGACGTTTGGGAATATTTGTGTGTGTCTGCAGTTGCAGATGTTTGGGAATATTTGTGTGTGTCTGCAGGTGAGGATGTATGGAAGTGTATGTGTATGAGTTTGTATGCGAGTATGTAAGTGTGTGTGTGTGTGTGGGGGTAAGTATGTAAATGTGTGTGTTTGTGTGTGTCTGTGGGTGAGTATGTATTCAAGTGTGTATGTGTCTCTGTGGGGGAATATGTATGCGGGTGTGTGTGTGTCTGTCGGTGAGTATGTATGCGAGTGTGTGTCTGTGGGTGAGTATGTATGCGAGTATGTGTGTGTCTGTGGGTGAATTTGTAGGCGATTTTACTATGTGCCTGTGGGTGAGTATGTATGCGACTTTGTGTGTGTCTCTGGGTGAGTATGTATTCGAATGTGTGTGTATGTGTCTGTGGGTTAGGATGTATGCGAGTGTGTGTATGTATGTCTGTGGGTGAGTATGTATGCGAGTGTGTTTTTGTGTGGGTGATTATGTATGCAAGTGTGTGTGTATCTATGGGTGAGTATGTATGCATGTTTGGGTGTGTGTGTGTGTGTGTGTGTGTGTGTGTGTGTGTGTGTGTGTGTGTGTGTCAATGGGTGACTATGCGAGTGTGTTTGTGTCTGTGTGTGACTATATATGCGAGTATGTATGCGAGAGTATGTGTGTCTGTGGGTGAGTATGTATAGACGTGTGTGTGTCTCTGTGGGAGAGTGTGTGTGCGTGTATCTGTGGGAGAGTGTGTGTGTCTGTGGGTGAGTATGTATGTGACTGTGTGTGTGTCTGTGGGTGAGTATGTATGCAAGTCTGTGCGTGTGTGTGTCTGTGGGTGAGTATGTATGCGAGTATGTGTGTGTCTGTGGGTGAGTATGTAGGCAATTTTACTGTGTGCCTGTGGGTAAGTATGTATGCGACTTTGTGTGTGTCTGTGGGTGAGTATGTATTTGAGTGTGTGTGTATGTGTCTGTGGGTTAGTATGTATGCGAGTGTGTGTGTCTGTGGGTGAGTAAGTATGCAAGTGTGTTTTGTGTGGGTGAGTATGTTTGCGAGTGTGTGTGTGTGTATCTATGGGTGAGTATGTATGCGAGTTTGGGTGTGTGTGTCTGTCAGTGGGTGACTGTGAGTGTGTGTGTGTCTGTGTGTGACTATGTATGCGAGAGTATGTGTGTCTGTGGGTGAGTATGTATGCACGCGGGTGTGTGTGTCTGTGGGTGAGTGTTTGTGTGTGGGTGAGTATGTATGCGAGTATGTAAGTAAGTTGATGTGTGGGTGAGTATGTATGCAAGAGTGTGTGTGTGTGTGTGAGCGCATGTGTGGGTGAGTATGCATGAGAGTATGCAAGTGTGTGTGTGTCTGCGGGTGAGGTTGTATGGGAGTGTGTGTCTGCGGGTGAGGTTGTATGGGAGTGTGTGTCTGCGGGTGAGGATATATGGGAATGTGTGTCTGCAGGTGAGGATATATTGGAATGTGTGTCTGGGTGAGTATGTATGAGAGAATATGTCTGTGGGTGAGGATGTATGGGAGAGTGTGTGTGTCTACGGGTAAGGATGGATGGGAGTGTGTGTGCGCGTGTGTGTGTATGTGTCTGTGTCTGTGGGTGAGGATGTATGGGAGTTTGTATGTGTGTCTGTGGGTGAGGATGTATGTAAGAGTGTGTGTGTCTGCGGGTGAGGCTGTATGGCAGTGTGTGGGTCTGTGGGTGAAGATGTATGGGAGTCTGTGTGTGTGTCTGCGGGTGAGGATGTAGGGGAGTGTACTTGTGTGTGTTTGTGGGTGAGGATGTATGCGAGTGTGTGTGTGTTTGTGGGTGAGGATGTATGCGAGTGTGTGTCTGTGGGTGAGGGAGTATGTGAATGTGTGTGTGTCTGTGGGTGAGGATGTATGTGAGTGTGTGTCTGTTGAGGATGTATGCGAGTGTGTGTATGTCTGTGGGTGTGGATGTATGCGAGTGTGTGTGTGTGTGTGTGTGTGTGTGTGTGTGTGTCTGTGAGTGAGGATGTATGCGAGCTTGTGAGTATATATGTGAGTGTGTGTCTGTGGGTAAGTATGTATGGCAGTGTGTGCATGTGTCTGTGGGTGAGGATGTATGCCAGTGTGTGTGTGTGTCTGTGGGTAAGGATGTAGGAGTTTGTGTGTGTGTCTGAGTATGTATGCAAGTGTGTATGTGTGTGTGCGCGTATGTCTATGGGTGAGTATATATGTGAGCGAGTGTGTGTGTCTGTGGGTGAGTACATATGCAAGTTTGTATGTCTATAGGTGAGTGTGTATGCGACCCTGTGTGTGTCTTTGGGTGAGTATACATGAGAGTGTGTGTGTGTGTGTGTGTGTGTGTGTGTGTGTGTGTGTGTGTGTGTGTGTGTGTCTGTCGGTGAGTATGTATGCGAGTGTGTGTCTGTCGGTGAGTATGTATGCGAGTGTGAGTCTGTGGGTGAGTATGTATGCGAGTATGTGTGTCTGTGGGTGAATTTGTAGGCGATTTTACTATGTGCCTGTGGGTGAGTATGTATGCGACTTTGTGTGTGTCTGTGGGTGAGTATGTATTCGAATGTGTGTGTGTGTGTCTGTGGGTTAGGATGTATGCGAGTGTGTGTATGTATGTCTGTGGGTGAGTATGTATGCGAGTGTGTTTTTGTGTGGCTGATTACGTATGCGAGTGTGTGTGTATCTATGGGTGAGTATGTATGCAGGTGTGTGTGTGTGTGTGTGTGTGTGTGTGTGTGTGTGTGTGTGTGTGTGTGTGTGTGTGTGTGTTTGTGTCTGTGTGTGACTATATATGCGAGTATGTATGCGAGAGTATGTGTGTCTGTGGGTGAATATGTATGCATGCGTGTGTGCGTGTGTGTCTGTGGGAGAGTGTGTGTGTGTGTATCTGTGGGAGAGTCTGTGTGTCTGTGGGTGAGTATGTATGCGAGTGTGTGTCTGTGGATGAGTATGTATGCGAGTACGTGTGTGTCTGTGGGTGAGTATGTAGGCAATTTTACTGTGTGCCTGTGGGTAAGTATGTATGCGACTTTGTGTGTGTCTGTGGGTGAGTATGTATTCGAGTGTGTGTGTATGTGTCCGTGAGTTAGTATGTATGCGAGTGTGTGTGTCTGTGGGTGAGTAAGTATGCAAGTGTGTTTTGTGTGGGTGAGTATGTTTGCGAGTGTGTGTGTGTGTGTATCTATGGGTGAGTATGTATGCGTGTTTGGGTGTGGGTGTGGGTGTCAATGGGTGACTGTGTGTGTGTATGTGTCTGTGTGTGACTATGTATGCGAGAGTATGTGTGTCTGTGGGTGAGTATGTATGCACGCGGGTGTGTGTGTCTGTGGGTGAGTGTGTGTGTCTGTGGGTGAGTATGTATGTGTGTGCGTGCATGTGTGTGTCTGTGGGTGAGTATGTATGCAAGTCTGTGTGTGTCTGTGGGTGAGTATGTATGCGAGTGTGTGTGTGTGTGATGTTCATCGTGTGTCACTGTTGCAGTCATTACTCTTATGTTATCCTGCTGGCAGGCTACCCTCAGTCGGCCAGAATTCCAAAGTCTAGGTCTGGCGTCGGTTGCTGTCACCTCTTCCCTGACGTCAGTGCACCAGGGATATAAAAGCAGCAGCCAACGCCATTTTCTTCAGTCTTTCTTGCCGCGCGGTGCCCGAAGCAAAAGCAGTTCGCAAGTGCCGGTCGGCCGACTCCTGAGATTTTCAAATCTGAATTTCAGAACCGAAGTCTTCATTAAAGCTAAGTACCCTGTTGGGGAAACTTTTTTCTTGCTCCAGACCGATGTCAGAAAAAGTTAACAATTTTATTTCTTGTGGGAAACAAATACCTCATAAGGATTTTCACTCTTACTGTATTCCTTGCCTAGGCCCTGATCACAACATTGCTAGCTGTTGGTTTTGTGCTAGATTTAACCAACGCACTATCAAGCATTGGTTCGATTTTGCATTTCATTACTTTGGCCAAAGATTTAATTATATAATGCCGTCGGAACAGCCGACAACTGCAGTTTACAAAAAACGCAAGGATAGGCATCCGAAGTCCAAAACCGACGACGAAGCCTCTTCCAGGCCAGTCGCCGGTTCTCAGTGAGGCGCTTTTGCAGCCCCTGGCACCCGCTACCTCAGAGTCACATGCTGCTACCGACTCCCACGTGGAGCCGACTGGGCCTCTGGAAACTCAAGGTATTGGACACTCGGAAATCACTCCCTCAGATGGGTCCGGAGCCGCTGAGCAGGCATCAGCTTCTGAGGGTGTCTTCAGACCTACACAACTATATGTTAAGCTATCTTCAGCTTCAAAGACTAAAGCAGCTCTAAAGACAAAGAAACAAGTGCAGCATTTGCCTACTCAGACTTCCATGCCTAAAAAACAGATGCTCAAAATGGCCGAATACCTAATTACTTTGATCAGGGGCTCCTATCCCCCTCCTGATAAGAGGCCTAGGCAAGAGACAGAGTATGATTCTTCTGATCAGGTATCTATTTCCTCTGATTCCTCTTCTGAACAGGATTACTCCATGCTTCCCTATGAGGATTCTGATGCTGAAGAATCCATTCCTTCAGCCTCTCCTCCTGAGGACTATTCTTTTGGGGAAACACTGCATACTATGAGGGAGCATTTCCACTGGGAGAGCCAAGATTATTCTGAATCTAAGAAAAGGCTCAGAGACTTTCTGCTTCTTCCTCAGCACAGACCCCTTGCTATTCCACCTGTTCTAGACATTGTAGATGTCTGTCCTCTGATTCTTTACCCCCTGCACCTGCTAAGCCAGACAGATACTACAGGGTCCCGAATTCTCATAAATTCCTATATAAAAACCCCGCTGCTGATCCAGAAACTATATCTCAGGGTCCCAAGGGGGTTAAAGCTTCCATTGCAAAAAACCCTGTCCCCTCTGATAGGGATTCTAGGGCCCTAGACAGATGGGGGAAAAAGTTTACACTTCTGCCACCCTGGCTGTAAGTGCTTTAAATTGTCAATTTCATATGCTTAAATATCAGCAATATTTAATGTCACTACTTAAACAGAAAATGTTGACAAATACTGAATGTTCAGAGAACAAGGAATTGCAGGATTTATTGCATGCAGCTGAACAAGTGGAAAGCATACTTTGCAATGTGGTTATGATTCACTGGAGGCCTCTTGCAGGGCCGCTGTTACAGGTTCTGTTATTAGAAGGCATGCTTGGTTAAAGGAACAGAATCTGCCTAATCATGTTAAAGCAAAATTATTAGATGCACCATTACAGCATAATACTTTGGTACTAAAGCAGAAGAGGTGTTGAAAAAAATGGAGGATAAAGCAAAATCCATGCAGACAGTCAAGGATTTCTTACAGGTACAGCCACTCAGGTTTAGCAGGAACTGGCCTTCTAAAAATTGGTCCTTTCCAGTCTCAGACAGACCACAAAGAGGCAGATACAGGCGTCCCAGAGGCAGATCTCAGCCCCAAGACTCATACAGGCCTAAACAATGGGGTGCTCCTACCTCCAAAAGCAGAGAAGACAAATCACAACCTTACAGGAAACAGTCCCAATGACTTTCCTCTACCAGATCCAAGCAGTTTTCTTTTGACAGCCCCCTTGGGGGGAAAACTAGCACTTTTTTCATCAAATTGGAAAATGGTTACCCAAGACAAATGGGTCCTGAAGATAGTGCCCCAAGGCTACAGGTTCCATTTTCACACTCTACCAAGGTCAAAGGACATACCAAACCTGCCACACCATCAATGGGCAGAGGCACAAAAACAAATTACAGCCCTCATTGACATGAGGGCCATTCAGCAAGTACCACACAAAGAGCAGGGGCAAGGATTTTACTCCAGACTTTTCTTAGTACCCAGGAAGGACAAAACCTGGAGACCAGTTCTGGACCTGTCTATACTAAATACATTTCTGGAAGTTCCAAAATTCAAGATGTTGACCCTACAGCAGCTACTGCCCATACTGGACAAGAGGGCTTGGCTCGTAACTTTGGACCTAAAAGAGGCATACCTGCATTTCCCAATCAGACAATCTTGCAGAAGATACCTCAGATTCATAGCTGGCTCAATGCATTACCAATTCTCTGCACTTCCCTTTGGCTTATCTACTGCACCCAGGGTCTTTACAAAATGCCTGGCACCAGTAATTGTGTTTTGCAGACAAAAAGGAATTCAAGTATATCCCTACTTGGGTGACTGCCTAATTCAAGCAGAGAACAAAAGACAGTCTTCTAAAGCATCTGACATTTGTAAAAAGGTTACTAATTGGCCTAGGGTACACAGTAAATGAAAAGAAATCAAAACTAGTGCCCTCTCAAGAGATAATATTCCTGGGTGCAAGCTTAAATACAACTGCCGAGATGGCTTATCTCACGCCAGACGAGCAAAAACAACTGACTACTTACTTCCAGAAATTGGCAACAAAAACCCACTTATCTGCAAGGAAAATCCTGCAGGCCTTGGGTTTCATGGCGTCCTGCATTCTACTAATACCATATGCCAGACTGCATATGAGGAAACTACAATGGTATCTGAAAATCAGCATTGCCACAGCCTGGAGACAGTAATTGCACTCATTTCCTGCCTACAACAGGAGTTTCGATGGTGGGCAGAAGCCTGTCACCACAACAAGGGACTGCCATTCAGTTTACCCACAGCCAGACAGACACTGACAACGGATACATCAGATTATGCCTGGGGGGCCCATATGGCAGGAAAATGTATTCAGGGCACATGGCCTGCAAACCAGATGCATCTTCACATCAATCAAAAAGAGATGCTAGCTGTTCAAAATGCCCTGACAGCTTTCAAGGACCTACTTCATCTAGGACAGTTACTGATAAAGACAGACAACACTACAGTCATGTGGTACATAAACAAACAGGGAGGTACACATTACTACCCCCCCCCCCCCTGCAGACAAGCAATGACCTTATGGGACACAGCATTGGCTTTTCAAGTTCACCTGCAAGCACAATTCCTGCCAGGAAAAACAAATACTCTGGCAGACGAACTAAGCAGAAACCTCAAGGATCCCCACAAATGGAAACTGGATCCACAAGTCTTCAGCATGATAATAAGGAAATGGGGATGCCCAGACATAGATCTATTTGCTTCCCCTCACAACTGTCAGTTGCAGAGATTTTGCACAAGGATTTACCACAAACAAGCATGGAAGGTGGACGCCCTATCATTCAACTGGAAAAATCTAACAGTATATGCTTTTCCCCCACTGCCTCTCCTTCTCAGAGTACTCCTAAAGGTCAGACAAGAGAAGACAAAAAAATTATTCTGATTGCACCAGACTGGCCATGCCAGCACTGGTACCCAATCCTAAAGAGCTTTTATCAAGGTCCAGCATGGATATTGCCTCAAACTTCTCACTTGCTGACCCAACAAAACAATCAGATCCTGTACAGCCAACTCAGGACCTTAAATCTGGCAGCATGGCGGATAATGTAGCCATTCAGAACACTCCTCTTTCAAAAGCTGTTATGGATGTTATCTTGGAGGCCAGGAGGCCCAGTACCAGAAAATCTTATGCAGAAAAATGGAAGAGATTCTGTGCTTGGAACCAGGAACAAGGCATTGACACGTCTGTACTAAATATTCCTCAGATTTTACAATACCTAACTGAGATGCTGAACAAAGGCCTTTCTTTCTCATCAATTAAGCTTCATGCCTCTGCCATTTCTGCACATTACAATACTGAACCACCTATCTTTTCTCATCCTTTAATAAGGCAGTACCTCAGAGGGTCCAAAAACATTAGGCCTCCAAGGAGAGCTCCAGTTCCGGCCTGGGACCTGAAATTATGTTTTGGAAAAATTCACACTGCCTCCGTTCAAGCCAGCATCAACAGCAGATATAAAATTCTTATCCTGGAAAACAGCTCTGCTCCTAGCCATAACCTCTGCAAGGCGAGTCTCGTAGTTACTGGCTGTGGAAGCTTTCATCATTTTTCATCCAGACAGGGTTTCTCTGAGGACAAACCCTACATTTATGCCTAAGGTGGTGTCCAGTGTGGCCCTCAACCAAACCATTCACTTGCCTACCTTTTACCCAAATCCACAGAGCAAGGGTGAGAAAAGTCTGCATTCTTTGGGCATACACAGGCAGTTGTGCTTCTACTTGGACAGAACTAAAGCTTTCAGAAAGACTGAGCAACTTTGTGTCATATGCTGCAGAATCACAAGGAAAGGCTATCTCAAAGCAGACTATTTCTAAATGGATAGGCCATTGCATCCGTTTCTGCTATTTTCAACATGGCAAATCAGTGCCTAAGGGCATTAGGCCTCATTCCGCCAGACCAGCAGCGACTTCAGCAGCCTTCCTCAGAGGAGTGCCAACCAAAGAAATCTTAGAGGCTGCAACTTGGAGTTCAGTGCATACCTTTACAAAGCACTACCACTTGCCTCTCTACTCTTAAGTCCAGAGCAGGCTTCGCCACTGCAGTTCTGCAGGGCCTCATAGCCTCTCCTAATCCTATTTAGCCCAGCCACCCATCCTCAGCTTTGGGATTCTACCCAAGTGTAATGACTGCAACAGTGAAACACGATGAACATAGTACAGTTGTGTACCTACCATAAATGTAGATGTTCGAGTGTATTCACAGTTGCAGTCCAGGTTACCCACCCACCATCCCCCTTCTCTTTGCTGGGACTTATCTGCACTTCTCTATCCTATACAACCTTTTTGGTGTATTTGCTTGTAGATGAAGGAAATGTTATTTTTGTGCATGCATTTCTTATTGGTATATTTTTTCAGCCTACCTGTTTGAGGCACCTGATATCTGGGGCAAGAAAAACTGAAGAAAATGGCGTTGGCTGCTTCTTTTATACCCCTGGCGCACTGACGTCAGGGAAGAGACGACAGCAACCGACACCGGACCTAGACTTTGGAATTCTGGCCGACTGATGGTAGCCTGCCAGCAGGATAACCCAAGAGTAATGACTGCAACAGTGAATGCACTTGAACATCTACATTTATGGTAGGTACACAACTGTACTTTTCTATGAGTGAGTATGTATGCGAGTGCGTGTGTGTGTGTCTGGGGGTATGTGAGTGTGTGTGTCTGTGGGTGAGCATGTATGCGTGCACGTGTGTGTGTGTGTGTGTGTATGTGAGTATGCATGCGAGTGTGTGTGTGTGTGAGTATGTATGAGAGTGTGTGTATGTGGATGAATATGTGTGCGTGACTGTGTGTGTGTGTGTGTGTGTGTGTGTGTGTGTGCGCGCGTGGGTGTTTTTATCTGTGGGTGAGTATGTATGCGAGTGTGTGTGTCAGTGGGTGACTATGCAAGTGTGTGTGTCTGTGGGTGAGTATGTATGCGAGTGTGTGTGTGTGTGTGTGTGCATCTGTCCGTGAGTATGTATGCGAGTGTATGTGTGTGTCTGTGGGTGAGTGTGTAGGCATGTCTGTGGGTGAGTTTGTATTTGAGTGTGTATGTGTCTCTGTTAGTGAGTATGTATGCAAGTGTATGTGTGTGGGTGAGTATGTATGCAAGTGTGTGTGTGTGTGTGTGTCTGAGTGTGAGGATGTATGGGAGTGTGTATCTGCAAGTGAGGATATATTGTTGTGTGTGTCTGAGTGAGTATGTATGGGAGAGAGTGTCTGTGGGTGAGTATGTCTGTGGGTGAGGATGTGTGAGTGAGTATGTCTGTGGGTGGGGTGAGGATGTGTGGGTGAGTATGCAAGTGTGTGTGTGTGTGTGTGTGTGTGTGTGTCTGCGGCTGAGGATGTATGGGAGTGTGTCTGCAAGTGAGGATGTTTGGGAGTGTGTGTTTGCAAGTGAGGATATATTGGAGTGTGTGTCTGGGTATGTATGGGAGAGCATGTCTGTGGGTGAGGATGTGTGGGATAGAGTGAGTGTGTGTGTGTCTATGGGTGAGGATGTATGGGAGTGTGTGTCTCTCTGTGGGTGAGGATGTATGGGAGTGTGTGTGTGTGTCTGTGGGTGAGGATGTATGGGAGTGTGTGTCTGCCTGCGGGTGCAGATTTATGTAAGTATGTGTGTGTCTGTGGGTGAGGATGTATGGAAGTGTGTGTGTCTGTGGGTGTGGCTGTATGCGAGTGCGTTTGTGTGTCTGTCTGCAGGTGAGGATGTATGGAAGTGTGTGTGTGTCTGCGGGTGAGGATGTATGGAAGAGTGTGTGTGTGTGTGTTTCTGCGGGTGAGGATGTATAGGAGTATTTGTGTGTGTGTCTGCAGGTGAGGATGTATGGGAGTGTGTGTGTGTGTGTTTCTGCAGGTGAGGATATATGGGAAGTGTGTGTGTGCGTGTGTGTGTGGGTCTGCAGATGAGGATGTATGGGAGAGAACGTGTGTGTGTGTCTGCGGGTAAAAATGTATGTGAATCTGTGTGTGTGTGTATGTGGGTAAGGATGTAGGGAATTGTGCTTGTGTGTGTTTGTGGGTGAGGATGTATGCAAGCTCGTGTGGGTGTGTCTCCGGGTGTGTCTTTGGGTCTGTGTGGGTGTGTGTCCATGTCTCTGTGATTGAGTTTGTAAGTATGTCTGTGGGGGTGTAGCGTGCATTTGTCTGTGGGAGGTGTGAGGGCAAGTGTGTCTGTGGGGCGGGTGTTTGTGTGTCTGGGTGAGTTTGTGTGTGTGTGTGTGTGTGTGTGTGTGTGTGTGTGTGTGTGTGTGTGTGTGTGTGAATATGTCTGTGGGGGCTGTGTGGGTGAGTCCCTGAGCATTTTTTTCCTGTGGGGCATGTCTGGTTGAGTGTGTCTGTTGGGGGAGTGTCTGGGCGAGTGCGTGTGTGTGTCTTGGGGGTGTTGGCGAATGTCTGTGGGAGTTGTGTGGATGAGTGTGTGGGCGAGTGTGTCTGGGGGCATGTGTGTGTGTGTGTGTGTGTGTGGTGTCTCTGTGGGTGTTTCCGGGTGAGCATGTATACGAGTGTGTGTGTGTGTGTGTTGTATGAGTATGTATGGGAATGTGTGTGTATGAGTTTGTATGGGAGTGTGTGTGTGTGTGTGTGTGTGTGTGTGTGTGTGTGTGTGTATGTGTATGATTATGTTTGGGAATGTACATGTAGATGAGTACATATGCGAGTGTGTGTGTGGATGAGTATATATGCGAGTGTGCATGTGTGTGTGTGGATGAGTATATATGCGAGTGTGTGTGGATGAGTATATATGCGAGTGTTTGTCTGTGGGTGAGCATGTATTCGATTGTGTGTGTGTGTCTGTGTGGGTGAGTGTGCATGCGAGTGTGTGTCTGTGGTTGTGTGTGTCTGTGTGTGAGTGTGGGTGTGTGTCTGTGGGTGATTGTGCATGTGAGTGGGTGAATGTGTGTGTCTGTGGGTGTATATATATGCGAGTGTGTGTGTGTCTGTGGTGAGTGTGCATGCGAGTGTGTGTCTGTGGTTTGAGTTTATGTGTGTGTGTGTGTGTGTGTGTCTGCAGGTGAAAATGTATGGGAGTCTGAGTGTGTATTTGCGGGTGAAGATGTAGGGGAGTGTACTTGTGCGTGAGGATGTATGCGAGTTCATGTGGGTGTCTGTGTGTGTGTGTGTCTGTGGGTGTGTCTTTGGGTCTGTGTGGGTGTGTGTCCGTGTCTCTGTGATTGAGTATGTAACTGTGTCTGTGTGGGTGTGTGGCGCGCGTTTGTCTGTGTGAGGTGTGTGGGCAAGTGTATCTGTGGGGCAGGTGTTTGTGTTTCTGGGTGAGTTTGTGTGTGTGAATATGTCTGTGGGGGCTGTGTGGGTGAGTGCCTGAACATTTTTTTCTGTGGGGCATGTCTGGGCGAGTGTGTCTGTTGGGGGGTGTCTGAGCATGTGTGTGTGGGAGTGTGTCTGTGGGGGGTGTCTGGCAAATGTGTCTGGGCGAGTGTGTGCATGGGCAAGTGTGTCTGGGCGAGTGTTTTTTGTGTGTGTGTGTGTGTGTGTGTGTGTGTGTGTGTGTGTGTGTGTGTGTGTGGTTGTGTGTGTCTGGGGGGGTGTTGGTGAATATGTCTGTGGGAGTTGTGTGGATGAGTGCGTGGGCGAGTGTGTCTGGGATTGGTGGGTGTGTGTGTGTGGTGTCTCTGTGGGTGTGTCCGGGTGAGCATGTATACGAGTGTGTGTGTATTGTATGAGTATGTATGGGAATGTGTGTGTGTATGAGTTTGTATGGGAATGAGTGTGTGAGAGAGTGAGTATGTGTGTGTGTGTGTGTGTGTGTGTGTGTGTGTGTGTGTGGATGATTATATATGGGAATGTGCATGTAGATGAGTATATATGCGAGTATGTGTGTGTATATATGCAAGTGTGTGTGTGTATGAGTATATATGCGAGTGTGTGTGTGGATGAGTATGTATGCGAGTATTTGTGATTATGTATGCAATTTTGTGTCTGTGTGTCTGTGGTTTTGTGTGTGTGTGTGTCTCTGTGGGTGAGTGCGCATGTGAGTGAGTGTGTGTGTGTATGTGTGTCTGTGGGTGTATTTGTTTGCGAGTGTGTGTGTGTCTGTAGTGAGTGTGCATGCGAGTGTGTGTCTGTGGTTGAGTGTGTGTGTGTACATGTGTGTGTGCATGTGTTTGGACAGAGAGACAGCTGTGGTTAATGTGACTGTATGCGCTTGAATGCTGATTGTGTTTGTGTGCATGTGTTCATCTGTATATATTTAATGCCCACTGCCCGAAATAACTTATGGATGACTTCATGGATTCAAAGTGTGCTCACAGTAGATGTGTGCATATGTATTTTTGTCTCTGTGATTTTTTAAGTGGTTGTACTAATTTAATGTGTGTTTGTTTGTATCTTGGGGGTGTGTGCTTGTATGTTAAATCGTAAATACCGGCTCTATTTATTTGCCGAAGATGGTAGGGTACTTGTCTTAGTAGTCATGTAAATTATGTAGTGGCGTGATTTAGCACAGTGCAGGTTTTGTATGACTATGAATCATATTGAATTGGAGTAGCACATTTTCGCTTATGTAAGAAAGTCAAGTTGTGCTATTTCAGCACATAGCTATGAATTCCACATTTAGTTAGAAGCAATTTAATTAGAACTTGCAGATCAGCAATAGTTGATGATTTTTACAGAAAGTTTAAATTTCTCAGAACTGAATTTGAAAACGGTGGCTACCCCTGCACTTTACAGTGTGGATGATAACAGAAGCTTTTAGGAATTACAGTGGTGTTTCTTCTACTGGTAATAGTGAACAGCAAGGAGCCAGTAGTATCTTAACTATTACTTTCAATGTTGACATTATTTCAGTAGGGCTTTGGCAATGTTATTTATGTTCTCTGATGAGTTGGACAAAAGTAAAATGTTTTGCAAACAAATAGAAAATGTTTAATTCTTGAGTAAGCGTTCAAGTAATGGCAGGCTATTGATAAGATCTTGGTGAAGAGCTTCCTCAACCAGCAATAATATTTTACATTTTCCTGTCTTCAGTGGTGAAATTTCATTTTATATTTATAGTCACTGAGTAGATAATGTTGATAGTGGCCGAGTGTAAGAACATACAGCACTATCTTCCTTCATAGAGCAGAGTCTGTGGTCACTACACCTGACCCCAATATTGCAAGAGCTCTGTTCCAAAGCCTTACACCTATAAGTTTACTGAGACTTTTGTCATTGTTTCATGTAAGCATATTTAACGTGATGAATCCTGCTGCGTATTAACTGTAATCACTTAAATGTATGCCTGCTCTGTGAAGTAGTAGGACCCCTTACTAAGTTGGCCACTGTCTCCTTTTGCGTAACCAGTAGACTATACTGAATATTCCAGGTGCTTTGTCTCAGGAAATGACATAAAACCTATTTTACTTGCTTCTCTTTGTTCATTGCTTTGATGTTCATCGTGCTATACTGCTGCAGTCATCACACTTGGGTTATCCTGTCGTCAGGCGGTCCCGCAGTCGGCCGAATCCCAAAGTCCTGGTCCGGCGTCGGTTGTCATCGCCTCTTCCCTGACGTCAGTGCGACAGGGGTATAAAAGAGACAGCCGACGCCATTTTCTTCAGTCTTTCTTGCTGCGCGGTGCCCGAAGCAGAAGCAGTTCGCAAGTGCCAGACGGCCAGCTCCTGAAATTTTCGAATCGAGTTTCAGCCCGAAGTCTTCTCTAAAGCTAAGTACCCTGTTGGGGAAACTTTTCTTGCCTCAGACCAATGTCAGACAAAGTTAATAATTGTATTTCTTGTGGGAAGCAAATACCTCATAAGGATTTTCATTCTTATTGTATTCCTTGCCTAGGCCCAGACCACAATGTCTCTGGTTGTCAGTTTTGTGCTAGGTTCAACAAACGTACAATTAAGCGTCGGGCAGAATTTGCCCAGCATTATTTTGGCAGAAAATTTAACTGTAGCATGCCGAACATGTTTTACTTGCTTCTCTTTGTTCATTGCTTTGATGTTCATCGTGCATACAGCTGCAGTAATAACAGATGGGTTTTCAGCCGTCAGGCGGTCCCTCGGTCGGCCGAATTCCAAAGTCTTGGTCCGGCATCGGTTGTTGTCGCTTACTCTTCTGACGTCAGTAAGGCCAGAGTATATAAGACACAGCCGACGCCATGTTCTTCAGGCTTTTTTTTTCCGCGCGGTGCCCGAAGCAGAAGCAGTTCGCAAGTGCCGGTCAGCCAGCTCCTGAATTACGAAAAAATTGGAACCGAAGTCTTCTTTAAAGCTAAGTACCCCGTTGGGGAAACTTTTCTTGCCTCAGACCGATGTCAGAAAAAGTTAATAATTGTATTTCTTGTGGGAAGCAAATACCGCATAAGGATTTCCATTCCCTTTGCATACCTTGTTTGGGCCCAGACCACGACGTCTCGGGCTGTCGCTTTTGCGCTACCTTCAATACACGCACTATCAAGCGTCGGGCGGAGTTTGCCCAACACTACTTTGGTAAAGCTTTTGATTATAAAATGTCGCCGGACACTCCGACTACCGTTTTGTCCAAAAAACGCAAGGAAAAGGACCGACACGCGAGACCCGGTCCCGCCGACACCACGCCAAAACAGGCTACACGTGGTCCGGTTCTCAGCGAGATGCCTTTGCAGTCCCTGACTACCGACGACACTCCTTTGGCGGTGTCCTCTGTACCCGAGACCGCTGGGTCCTCGGCCCTTTCCCAGACTACAACCGAAGCCCCTGCTAATGTCGAGCCTACTAATGTGGACAGGTCCACCTCCACCCATGGTGTATTTAGGCCCTCATCTTCTTTTTCAATAAAGGCTTTTACTAAATCCAAAGCAGCCAGGCATCCCACGAGGCCTGTTGCACAGGGCCCATCTCCTGGATCCATGCCTAAGAAACAGATGCTTAAAATGGCTGAGGATTTAATTACTCTTATCAGAGGTTCTCAGCCCCCTCCTGACAAGAGACCCAGAGTGGAGGAAGAATCTCCCTCTTCTGATCAGGGATCCATTTTATCAGAACATTCTGATGCAGAGGAACACTCTTACTCCCCTTTTGAGGATTCGGATGCAGAACAGTCCATTCCTTCTGTATCCCTCCTGAGGATTTTCTTTTGGGGAAACCTTGCACACTTTGAGGGAACACTTCCATTGGGAAGGCCAAGACTTTTCAGATTCCAAGAAAAGACTTAGGGAATTCCTTTGGTTACTTCAGCACAGACCTCTGGCTATACCCCCTGTTTTGGATGTACTGGATGATGTCTATTCGGAGGCTTGCCTTAACCCTGATTCTCTGCCTCCTGCACCAGTAAAACCTGATAGGTATTACAGAGTACCCAGCTCTCACCAATTTCTCTACAAAGGCCATAATGCTGACCCTGAAACCATTTCACAAGGCCCCAAGGGATTAAAGGCCTCCACTGCCAAGAATCCACTCCCTGCAGAAAGGGAATCCAGATCTCTAGAAAGGTGGGGTAAAAGGTATATACCTCGCCACCCTAGCCATGAGGGCCTTAAACTGTCAGTTTCATATGATTAAATATCAACAGTACCTGTTATCACAATTAAGGAACAAAATGTCTCAACCCGAACAACCAGATTTAAAAGAGTTACAGGACATGATGCATAGTGCGGAGCAAGTGGGTAAACACACCTTACAATGTGGTTATGATGCCCTAGAGGCTTCCAGTAGAGCGGCTGCTACAGGATCAGTCATTCGCAGACATGCCTGGCTTAGGGAACAAAATTTACCTGATCATGTGAAAGCTAAACTTCTTGATGCTCCTTTACAAAAGGATGTACTATTTGGTACTAATGCTGAGGAGATACTACGGAAAATGGAGGAAAAAGCCAAATCTATGCAAACTGTCAAAGGTTTCTTACAGGTCCAACCACCACGTTTTAGCAGAAATTGGCCTTCACAAATCTGGTCCTTTCCAGCCACTGACAAGCCCCAAAGAGGTAGATACAGACGCACAAGGGGCAGAGGGCAATCACAAGGATCATGTAGAGGCAGACAATGGCAATCTCCAGCACCAAGAGGTGGTGAAGACAGTGCACAACAATACAGGAAGCAAACCCAATGACTCCCTCATTTCCATGCCAAGCAAGTCTCAGCTGGCAGCACCTTTGGGAGGGAAACTAGCATTATTTGCAAGCAATTGGCATTATTGTCACAACAGACATTGGATACTGGACATTATAAACAGAGGCTACAAATTTCAATTTCACACTCTTCCAAAAATGAGAGGCATGCCAAACCTGCCACAAAATCAAAGGGCAGAGGCACAACTGCAAATTTCAAAGCTCCTAAACATGAGAGCTATACAAAAGGTACCTACACACCAACAAGGTCAAGGTTTTTATTCAAGACTTTTTCTGGTACCAAGGAAAGGAACCGACTGGAGACCCATTTTGGACTTATCCATCCTAAACACATTCCTACTGCACAAAATTCAAGATGCTCACATTACAGCAACTTCTTCCCATGCTGGGCAAGGTGTTTTGGCTGGTAACATTGGACCTCAAGGAGGCATACCTGCATGTCCCAATCAGACAAAGCTGCAGAAGATACCTCAGATTTCTTGCAGGTTCAATCCACTATCAATTCTCTGCATTGCCCTTTGGCTTATCTACTGCCCAGAGTATTCACAAAGTGCCTGGCATCAGTGATTGCCTACTGCAGACTTCAAGGGATACAAATTTACCCTTATCTGGACGACTGCCTGATCCAAGCGGACAGCAAATGCATACTACTGGAACATCTGGCATATGTGACACGGTTACTGCTTTCTCTGGGATATACCATCAACAAGGAGAAATCAAGGCTAACACCATCTCAGAAAATAACCTTCCTGGGTGCCAACTTGGACACAAACACCCAGATGGCATATCTTATGCCAGAAAACAAGGGCAACTATCTCAGTACTTCAAACACTAGCAAAAGTACCAGGCTTACTGCAAGGAAAATCCTGCAGGCTCTGGGATTCATGGCATCTTGCATTCTTCTAATCCCATGTGCAAAGCTGCATATGAGGAAACTTCAATGGTACCTAAAAAATCTATGGTCTCAACACAGTCACAGTTTGAAGCAATTATACCAATAATTCCATGTTTGCAAAAGGAATTTCTATGGTGGGCCCAAGTATGTCAAGTAAACACAGGCCTTCCATTCTGCAAGCCTCAAGCAAAACAAGTCATAACCACAGACGCCTCAGATTACGCCTGGGGGGCACATGAAGGACAGGTGCATTCAGGGCAGATGGTCCCAAAAGGAAAAGCACCTTCACATCAATCAAAAAGAAATGCTAGCAGTAATAAATGCAATTACAGCTTTCAAGGACTTCCTGCATCCAGGACAATTACTGATAAGAACAGACAACACCACAGGAATGTGGTACATAAACAAACAAGGAGGAACACACTCATACCCCTTGTGCAGACTAGCCATGACTCTTTGGAACTTGGCTCTGGAAAGACAAATCGAACTTCAAGCACAGTACTTGCCAGGACTGGAAAACACACTGGCAGACACTCTGAGCAGGAATATGACAGATCCACACGAATGGAAGCTGCATCCACAGGTGTTTACGGAGATAATCCAAGCGTGGGGGAGGCCAGACATAGATCTTTTTGCCTCCCACAGGAACCATCAACTGAAAAAGTTTTGTTCAAGGACCTTTCATCCAAAGGCCTGGAAAGTGGACGCCCTTTCATTCAGTTGGACAGCATGGACAGTTTATGCTTTCCCACCTCTGCCCCTTCTGCCCAAGGTGCTTTTGAAAGCACGAACAGACAAACCGAGGATGATACTGATTGCTCCAGATTGGCCAAGGCAACACTGGTATCCACTCCTGAGGAGCCTAACACATACTCCTCCCTGGTCCCTGCCTCTAATGCCTCTTCTACTGACTCAGAACAGCTACAAAACTCTTCACAGTCAGCTGAAAACACTCAACTTCGCTGCATGGAAAATTCCTTGACACCACAACAGTCCCTATTCTCCAAGGAGGTGCAGGATGTCATTTTGGAGGCCAGAAGACCATCTACTAGAAAAGCTTACTCCGCAAAATGGAAGCAGTTTTGCTGTTGGAATGAGAAAAGAGGCCAGGACCCTAGAAAATTGAACTTGCCTCAGGTTTTACAGTACCTAGCTGAACTGCTGAACAGTGGACTTTCATTTTCTTCCATAAAAATACATGCCTCAGCCATTTCTGCAGAATTCAACACGGATCCTCCTTTATTCTCTCACCCACTCTTACGACAGTTCCTCAGAGGGGCTAAGAATATAAGACCTCCAAGGAAGCAACCAATACCAGCCTGGGACCTTAATTACATACTAGAAAAATTAACATTGCCTCCCTTTGAACCTGCTGCCTCAACAGATCTGCAATATTTGTCCTGGAAAACAGCTTTCCTTCTGGCCATCACTTCAGCTCGTAGGGTTTCTGAACTACAGGCCCTCATGGCGGTGCAGCCCTTCCTCATCTTCCATCAGGACAGGGTTTCCCTTCATACCAACCCATCTTTTATGCCAAAAGTGGTATCTAGGGTAGCCTTAAATCAAGCCATACACCTACCTACCTTTTATCCTAACCCTCAAAACAAAGGGGAGAGGCTGCTTCACTCTTTAGACATCCATAGGCAGCTACGTTATTATTTGGACAGAACAAAGTCCTTCAGGAAATCAGAACAACTTTTTGTGTCCTATGCCGTAGGGGCTCAAGGGAAACCAGTTACCAAACAGACCATTTCCAAGTGGATTGTCCACTGCATACGGTTTTGTTATTCCTATCATGGGAAATCTGTCCCTACTGGTATCAGATCTCACTCCACCAGGGCCACAGCCACCTCTACAGCCTTCCTCAGAAGTGTTCCTACTAAGGATATTTTGGAGGCAGCCACTTGGAGTTCTGTACATACCTTCACAAAACACTACCACCTGCCCTTATATTCCAGAACAAGAGCAGGCTTTGCCACTGCTGTTTTGCAGGGCATTCTGGCTCAACCCAGTTCCTCATAGTACCTACCACCCTATGCATAGCTTTGGGACTCTACCCATCTGTGATTACTGCAGCTGTATGCACGATGAACATAGTACAGTTTTGTACCTACCATAAATGTAGATGTTCGAGTGCTAATACAGCTGCAGTACAGGTTTCCCTCCCTCCTTCCCCACTTGGTAAAGGCATGGGGCCTAACAACCTCTTCATACCACCTGACTGGGTTATCCTGCTATGTTTTATTTGCTTGCTTACACTGATTTTGCATTACATTGCATTGCTTGCATATGTAGATAAGCCTTATTTATGTATTGCCTTCCTTTTGGGGGCACCTGACATCTGGGGCAAGAAAGACTGAAGAACATGGCGTCGGCTGTGTCTTATATACTCTGGCCTTACTGACGTCAGAAGAGTAAGCGACGACAACCGACGCCGGACCAAGACTTTGGAATTCGGCCGACCGAGGGACCGCCTGACGGCTGAAAACCCATCTGTGATTACTGCAGCTGTATTAGCACTCGAACATCTACATTTATGGTAGGTACAAAACTGTACTTTCTGGCTATAAAGTGATTGCTCTCTGTTATAAATTCACCCGAGGGTAGGCTTGCCTGTATAGTACAATGTATTGCTAAATATCCCCTCAGTGTTGTCTCTCAGCCTAAAAGTAAATCCGATTTTTATCCACCCCAACTCACTATTTCTACTTAGACCCCCAATGCTGACCTCTACACATCCCACAATTACAAAGTCGGTACGAGTTTACCTGTCAGCTCACTCTGTTATCACAGGACCATATGCTAGGTTTTAGTGATCCCTTATCTGGTCTCACCAAGATACCCAATGCTTGCCATTCATGACTGGAGTGGTGGACATCATGTCTTCTTTCTGGTAGATCCTTTACAATGGACAGAACTTGGACCACGATTATGATGGGTGCCTGTATCCTAGAGTGGGGGGACACTTTCAAAGAGCAAATGTCACAATGGATTTTGCAGGAGCTTCAACTGCATATTAGTGTTTTGAGAATTAAATATTTTCCTTGTGTTGCAAGTTTTTACATGAATTGCTTTACTGTGTATACTGCTCCTTTCCGTCTAACATCTTGGCACTAGTTTGTAATATCAGACAAACAGGGTAGCACTCACCTGTACCCTCTTTGCAGTTAGCCATATGATTTTGGCAATGGACATCTCAAATAGATAACTTTTTTTTGTTTGTTATTCACATCCTGGGGGAGGTCAGCTGCCTAGCAGTAATGAATCTTGGCCTTCTGTTGCTTTTTGGTGGTCTATCAGATGTTCTTCGTGTTTCACTGCTGCAGTCATTACATTTGGGTTATCTGCCTGCAGGTAGCCCTCAGCTGGTCTGAATATCAAAGTCTTGGGTCCTGTGTCGGATGCTGTCTCTTTTTCCATGATGTCAGGTCATCAGGGGTATAAAGCATGCAGCCGATGCCATTACATCAATCTTTCTTGCCACGTGGTGCCCGAAGCAGAAGCAGTTCGCAAGTACCGGTCGGCCGACTCTTGAAATTTTCATTTTCGAGTTTCAGAACCGAAGTCTTCAAAAAAGCTAAGTACCCCGTTGGGGTTCCTTTTTCTTGCCCTAAACCAATGTCAATAAAAGTTAACAATTGTATTACCTGTGGAAAGCAAATACCTCATAAAGATTTTCATTCGTACTGCATTCCTTGCTTAGGCCCAGACCACGACGTCCCACGCTGTCGGTTTTGCACCTTATTTAATCCTCGAACTATCGTCTGTTCATTTTTGCATCAAACTATTTCGGTACTCGGTTTAATTATCCAGAAATGGCTTTGGTAAGCCATCCGACTACTGACATTCTGAAAAACCGTAAAGATAAAGACAGAGACAGACCACGTAGGTCAAAAGCTGCAGATGACGCTTAAGTTAAGCTAGTCGCCAGTTCACTGGTACTCAGTGAGGCACTTTCGCAGCCCCTGATAGTCACTACGTCAGATTCACAGGCCTCTACTGAGACCCATTCAGAGTCCGGTATGCCTCGAGATGCTTCTTTGACTATGGAACCTGCAGATGTCTCTACCTTGGATGGGTCCGGAGCCGCTGTGCAGGCACCGTCTTCTGAGGGTGTATTCAGGCCTACTGACTTGCATTTTAAATCGATGCCATCTTTTTCTTCAAGGCCTAAAACTTGACACACGCCTAGAAAACTGATGTCCAAACTGCATGGTCAGGCTCATA
Organism: Protopterus annectens; assembly: GCF_019279795.1. Classification (NCBI taxonomy): domain Eukaryota; kingdom Metazoa; phylum Chordata; order Ceratodontiformes; family Protopteridae; genus Protopterus; species Protopterus annectens. The sequence continues at coordinate 1,916,338,631 of NC_056733.1, read as the reverse complement.
TGCTTAAAAAACAAATGATAAGAATGGCTGAAGACCTTATTACTTTAATTAGGGGAAGCCAGTCTTTACCCTCTAAGAGACCTAGAACTGATTTTCCCTCTGATTCTTCTGATCACGATTCTGAAATTTCTGATGTTCATCGTGTTACCCTGCTGCAGTCATCACACTTGGGTTATCCTGTTGTCAGGCGGTCCCGCAGTCGGCCGGATTTCCAAAGTCTTGGTCCGATGTCGGTTGCTGTCGCCTCATCCCGGACGTCAGTGCGCCAGGGGTACATATATTGCAACCGACGCCATTTTCTTCAGTCTTTCTTGCCGCACGGTGCCCGAAGCAGAAGCAGTTCGCAAGTGCCGGTCGTCCAACTCCTGAGATTTTCGAATTCGAATTTCAGACCGAAGTCTTTTATAAAGCTAAGTACCCCGTTGGGGAAACTTTTCTTGCCTCAGACCGATGTCATAAAAAGTTAACAATTGTATTGCTTGTGGGAAGCAAATACCTCATAAGGATTTTCATTCTTATTGCATACCTTGCCTAGGCCCTGATCACAACGTCACTTCTTGTCGTTTTTGTGCTAGATTTAATAAACGTACTATTAAAAGACGATTTGATTTCGCACGACACTTTTTTGGCAGAAAATTTAATTATAACATGCCGTCGGAGCTATTGACTACCGGCGTGCACAAAAAGTGCAGGGATAAGGATCGACAGCCCAGGCCTAAGCCCGATTCCGAGGCCTCGGTTGATCCGGTCTCCGGTTTTCCGGAGAACAGTGAGGCTCCGACGCAGCCTCTGACTACCGCAGTTCAGGAACCAGAGACCGCTACGGATATTTTGACGGAATGTACTAGGCTGACGCAGCCTTTTACTTCAGGCCCTACTGACGATTTACCTTCCAAGGACGTCGGTACTTCGGAAATGCATCGCCTTCTGAAGGCGTTTTCAGACCGACGACTCTTACAGTCAAAACGTTTTCCAAATCAAAGACTCCTTCCAAATCTAAAAAGGCTTCACTTCAGTCTCCTGTTCAAGACCCTATGCCTAAGAAACAGATGCTCAAGATGGCTGAAGATTTGATTTCTCTTATCAGGGGTTCTCAGCCTCCTCCTGACAAAAGGAAGAATCTGTTTCCTCTGAACAACTGTCTATTTCTTCGGATTCCTCTGAAGACCAAGACTATTCCTTCTCTCCTTATGAAGATTCTGATGCTGAGGACTCTATTCCCTCAGCCTCCCCTCCAGAAGATTACTCTTTTGGGGAAACTTTACACACTATGAGGGAACATTTTCACTGGGAAGGTCAGGATTACTCTGATTCCAAGAAAAGGCTCAGAGACTTTCTTTTACTCCCCCAACACAGACCTCTAGCCATCCCTCCTGTTTTGGACATTGTGGATGATGTCTATTTAGAGTCCAGTTTCAACCCTGACTCTCTGCCTCCTGCCCCAGCCAAACCTGACAGATACTACAGAGTACCTGATTCCCACAAATATCTTTACAAAAGCCCAGTAGCTGACCCAGAGACTATCTCCCAGGGTCCCAAGGGGGCTAAGGCTTCCATGGCTAAAAATCCAGTACCTTCCGAAAGGGATTCAAGAGCACTAGACAGATGGGGGAAAAAGGTTTACACCTCAGCCACTTTAGCTATGAGAGCTCTAAACTGTCAATTTCATATGCTTAAGTATCAGCAATTTCTGATCTCTCAGTTAAAACAAAAGATAACCACCCTCCCTCAACAATCTGAATTGAAAGAAGTACAGGATTTGTTGCACGCCACCGAGCAGATGGGCAAACACACCTTACAATGTGGGTTTGATTCTTTAGAGGCCTCCTGCAGAGCAGCTGTCACTGGTTCAGTTATACTTAGGCATGCCTGGTTACAGGAACAAAGTCTGCCTGATCGTGTTAAAGCAAAACTACTAGATGCTCCCTTACAGCAGGATGTTCTTTTTGGTGTTAAAGCAGAAGAAGTTTTAAAGAAAATGGAAGATAAGGCAAAATCTATGCAGACAGTCAAAGATTTCCTACAGGTACAACCCTCTCGCTTCAGCAGAAACTGGCCAACAAAAAATTGGTCCTTTCCAGCCACTGACAGGCCACAGAGGGGTAAATACAGGCGCCCAAGGGGCAGAGGACAATCACAAGCTCAGTATAAACCTCGCCAATGGGGCACTCCAACCCAGAAGGGAGGAGAAGACAGGTCTCAATCCACCAGAAGGCAAACTCAATGACTTGCACCTCAGCTGGCCAAACAAAGCTCTTTTGTCAGCCCCCCTGGGGGGAAAACTAGCACTATTTGCAGACAACTGGCATATGGTCACAAAGGACAAATGGGTCATAATTTTACGAGGATACAGATTCCACTTTCACACCTTGCCAATAAAAAGAGGAATGCCAAACCTGCCACAAAAATTAAAGGGCAGAAGCTCAAAAACAAATTACAGCTCTCATGGCCATGAGAGCCATTCAAAGGGTACCAACTCAAGAGCAAGGCCAAGGATTTTACTCAAGACTCTTCCTAGTACCCAGAAAAGAAAATGCTTGGAGACCAATTCTGGACCTTTCAATTCTTAACACTTATTTACAAGTTCCCAAATTCAAGATGCTAACACTACAGCAGCTACTTCCCATGTTGGGCAAGGAAGCATGGCTGGTAACGTTGGACCTCAAGGAGGCATACCTGCATGTCCCTATCAGACAAAGTTGCAGAAGATACCGCCGTTTCATTGCAGGTTTGACTCATTATCAATTCTCTGCACTGCCCTTTGGCTTATCTACTGTGCCCAGAGTATTCACAAAATGCCTGGCACCAGTAATTGCATATTGCAGACAAAGAGGAATTCAAATATATCCATACCTGGACGACTGCCTCATCCAATCAGAAAGAAGAGACATTCTTTTACAACATCTGGCTTTTGTGAAGCATCTACTAAATTGTCTGGGGTACACAGTAAACGAAAAGAAGTCAAAACTACTACCCTCACAAAAAATGACATTCCTGGGTGCCAGCTTGGACACAACGGCCCAGAAGGCTTATCTTACACCAGACAAGCAATTACAACTGACTCAATATTTCAAGACAGTGGCAACAAAGACCCAATTAACTGCAAGAAAAATTCTGCAGGTTTTGGGCTTCATGGCATCTTGCATTCTGATAATACCATTTGCAAAAATGCATATGAGGAAACTACAATGGTACCTAAAAGCGATGGTCTCAACACAGCCACAGCTTGGACACAGTGATATCTCTCATTCCCTGCCTTCAACAGGAATTTCTATGGTGGGCACAGGCATGTCACCTCAACAAGGGTCAGCCTTTCACCTTGCCCCCACCCAGGCAAACTATCACAACAGATGCTTCAGACTATGCCTGGGGAGCACACATGGCAGAGCAATGCATTCAAGGCCTATGGACTGCAGAACAAAGAAAACTGCACATAAACCAAAAAGAGATGCTAGCTGTACAGAAAGCTCTGACAGCCTTCAAGGATCTACTACAGCCAGGACAACTTGCAATAAAGACAGACAACACCACAGTAATGTGGTACATAAACAAACAAGGGGGCACACATTCCTACCCTCTTTGCAGGCAGGCAATAATCATATGGAACACAGCTCTCTTCCTGCCAGGACAGAAAAACACATTGGCAGACGACCTAAGCAGAAATATCAAGGATCCCCATGAGTGGAAGCTAGACCCACAAATATTTGCAATGATAACTCAAAGATGGGGCCTACCAAATATAGACCTGTTTGCCAGTCCTCAAAACTACCAGCTGAAAAAATTTTGTACAAGGACATTCCACCATCAAGCTTGGAAAGTGGACGCTGTCTCCTTCAGTTTGAAAAACCTGACAGCATATGCCTTTCCTCCATTACCTCTTCTCACAAAGGTTCTTTTGAAGGCCAAAAAGGAGAAACCTCGAATGATTCTCATAGCCCCAGACTGGCCACGCCAGCACTGGTACCCGCTATTGAAGAATATGGCTCACAGTCCACCATGGATATTGCCTCAAATACCTCATTTGCTCACGCAGCAGGACATGCAGATTCTACACAGCCAGATCAAAACCTTAAACCTGGCTGCATGGCAAATAAATTAAGCAGCCAGTCAGCTCCTCTTTCATAAGCAGTGCTGGATGTTATTCTAGAAGCCAGGAGGCCAAGCACCAGGAAGGCTTAATTGGACAAATGGAAAAGGTTTTCTGCTTGGAACCAAGCTAAGGGCCAAGAGACAACTCAGCCTCATATACCTCACATTCTGCAGTATTTAGCTGAGATGTTACATAAAGGACTTTCCTTCTCCTCAATTAAAATCCATGCTTCAGCTATTTCAGCTCACTACGACACAAATCCACCTTTATTTTCAAACCCACTCCTAAGGCAATTCCCCAGAGGGGCAAAAAACATTAGACCACCAAGAAGAGCTCCTACACCAACATGGGACCTCAACTTTGTTCTGGAAAAACTAACACTACCTCCCTTTCAACCAGCTTTTTCTGCAGACCTTCAGTTCCTGTCATGGAAGACTGCCCTGCTACTGGCAATAACTTCTGCTAGGAGAGTTTCAGAATTACAGGCTCTTATGGCAGTGGAACCTTTCCTCATTTTTCATCAAGACAGAGTTTCTCTACGAACTAATCCTTCCTTCATGCCAAAGGTGGTTTCCAGTGTAGCTTTAAATCAAACCATCCATCTACCCACTTTCTTCCCCAATCCACAGAACAAAGGTGAGAGACTCTTGCATTCCTTGGACATTCACAGGCAGCTTCGATATTACTTGGATAAAACTAAGGCTTTCAGAAAAACTGACCAGCTCTTTGTTTCCTATGCTACAGCTTCTCAAGGGAGGCCCATACCCAAGCAAACCATTTCAAAATGGATAGGCCATTGCATACGATTCTGCTATACCCATCATGGGAAACCAATTCCTCCTACCATTAGATCCCATTCTACCAGGGCTACAGCTACCTCTACAGCCTTTCTCAGGGGGGTTCCTACCAAGGAAATTTTAGAAGCTGCAACTTGGAGTTCTGTACACACCTTCACCAAACACTATCACTTACCTCTTTATTCTAAGTCCAGGGCGGGCTTCGCCACTGCAGTCCTGCAGGGCCTCATTGCCTCCTCTAACCCTTTATAATGCCTCCACCCTACCTTAGCTTTGGGACTCAACCCAAGTGTGATGACTGCAGCAGGGTAACACGATGAACATAGTACAGTTTTGTACCTACCATAAATGTAGATGTTCGAGTGTTCACCCTGCTGCAGTCCAGGTTACCCTCCCTCCAACCCCTCTGATCTACTGGCTAAATCTTTGCTATGCCTTACTGATGTATTTGCTTATAGCTGAAGGGTTTTTGTATTTGTACAGTGTTCTCACCTTTTGGTACTAATTTGGATCACCTCTTTGGGGGCACCTGACATCTGGGACAAGAAAAACTGAAGAAAATGGCGTCGGTTGCAATATATGTACCCCTGGTGCACTGACGTCAGGGATGAGGCGACAGCAACCGACGTCGGACCAAGACTTTGGAAATCCGGCCGACTGTGGGACCGCCTGACGACAGGATAACCCAAGTGTGATGACTGCAGCAGGGTGAACACTCGAACATCTACATTTACGGTAGGTACAAAACTGTACTTTTCTTCTGATTACCAGGACTTGCCTTTATCCACCTATGAGGATTCTGATGCAGAGGACTCCATATCCTCTGCTACCCCTCCAGAAGATTTTTCTTTTGGTGAAACCTTGCACACTCTTGGGGAGCATTTCTGCTGGGAAAGCCAGGATTACTCTGACTCCAAAAAGAGGCTTAGGGAATTCTTACTCCTACCTCAACACAGGCCTTTAGCTGTCCCTCCTGTCCTGGACATTGTATATGATGCCTTCTTGGAATCTAGCCTGGCCCCAGACACTTTACCTCCAGCTCCCAGGAAACCTGACAGGTATTACCGAGTACCTGACTCTCACAAGTTCCTCTTCAAGAATCCTACTGCGGACCCAGAGACCATTTCACAAGGACCTTAAAGGCATTAAGGCTACTACTGCCAAAAACCCTACCCCCTCTGATAGAGATTCCAGAGCCTTGGACAGATGGGGTAAGAAGGTATACACTTCTGCTACTTTGGCCATTAGGGCCTTAAACTGACAGTTTCATATGTTAAAGTATCAGCAGCATATTATTGGACTACTTAAACAGAAAATTATGTTGATTCCTGACTGTGCTAAAAATAAAGAATTACAGGATTTAATGTATTCTGCTGAACAAGTTGGTAAACATACTTTGCAATGTGGTTTTGACTCTTTAGAAGCAGCTTGCAGGGCTGCTGTCACTGGGTCTGTTCTTAGAAGGCATGCTTGGTTTTAGGAGCAACATTTGCCAGATTATGTTAAAGCTAAATTACTGGATGCTCCCTTGAACCAAGACCGCCTGTTTGGCAACAAAGCAGAAGAAGTACTTAAAAAGATGGAGGAAAAAGCTAAATCTATGCAAACTGTTAAAGATTTCCTGCAAGTACAGCCTCCCAGATTTAGTAGGTTCATAGGTAGGTACTAGGCTATCGGCCCAAGGGCCTGCGTAAGTCTAGCCAGCAAGGTTCCCTGGCCTACGCCACCCAAGAAAGTTATTTTCCTGTGCCACTGTCGAGTAGAGACACAGAAGTGATCCCCAGGGTGTATTTCCTATTTCCCATCCACTCAAGATTTTTCTTGAAGAGTGTTAATGAAGAACTTTGCTTGACATAGATGGGAAGCCTGTTCCAGAGTATGGGAAGTCTCTGGGACAGGATTGTCCCTCCAGCATGTCATGTTTATTGTGGTGACAAGGTTTAGGTCCCTAGAGCATGTAGCTCGGAGGGATTGGGATTTCTTTAGGTGTAGCATGTCCAGCAGCTCTGGGTTTGACATAGCTTTGTATGTTAGGCAGAGATCGCCTCGGAGTAGGCGATATGCTGCGTAGTAAAGCTGGAGTTTTTTGAGGCAGTCAGTGTAGGGCATTTGTTTGAGGCCAGTAATCCTCTTTGTGAGGTACTTCTGTGGCCTTTCCAGCTGCTGCAGATGTCTTGTGAGGTACATTCCAAAAGGGGCGTTGTACTCTGTAATGGGTGTAATGAGTGTCGAGTAGAGGGGAACAATGACCTCTTTTCCTGGATGAGAACCCTTTTATGATGAGTTGTGCCACGTAGAAGGACTTCCTGACTACTGTGGCGATGTGACTATCAAAGGAGAGACTACTGTCCACGTGGGTCCCAAGGTCTCTTATCACGCATTAGGTGTTAAGTAGATTGCTGCCTATGTGGTAGTTCATGGGTACAGAGTTTTTACCAAAGGGGATGACACTGCACTTTTTGGCATTGAGCTTCAGGACATGGCTCTGACACCAGGCATCTGTCTCAGCGAGGCCCTTCTGTAGGATGTCCACATCATTTGGGGACTTGACTATGGCTCCTAGTTTGCAGTCAGCTGCGAACTTTGTTAGCCAGAGGCCTTCTGCGTTAGCCTGTACTTCAGAGAAGTAGATACCGAACAGGAGAGGTCCCAGGACAGAACCCTGTGGTACTCCACTTGTCACTGCTTTGAGGTCAGATTTGGAGTCTGCAACATTTACAGTGTGGGTTCTGTCAGTGAGCCAGTTGGCAACCCATCTTGTGATGTAGGGATTTATACCTAGTTTAGTGAGTTAAGCTATAATTCCAGAATGGGGGATGGTGTTGAAAGCCTTGGCGAGGTCAAGATAGGCTGTGTGAACCACCTTACCCTCATCTACGGCTTTGGTGACTGCCTCAAAGAAGTCGATCAGGTTCAGGAGGCATGATCTGCCTTTCACAAACCCGAACTGGGTGGGATCCAGAGTTTGGAGGTTACCAGTGTCTTGCCATTGACCTTCTATATGTAGGCATTGGCCTTCTAAGAATTGGTCCTTTCCTGTCTCTTCCAGGCCTTCTCAGTCCAAACCCAGGAACAGCAGACCACCTAGGCTACAGTCTCAAGGTACTCACAGGCCTAAGCAGTGGGGGGGCTTCCAGTTCCAAAGCTGGAAGTAGTAAGACACCCCCTATGGAAAACTGTCACAATGATTTCACCTTAAACCTTCCAAGCCCTGCACAACTGCCTGCTCTTTTAGGGGGAAAGATTGCCCTGCATGCAAAAAACTGGGAACTCATTATCCAGGACAAATAGGTTTTAAATATAGTTTCCCAAGGATACAGATTCCAGTTCCACACCTTACCAACCCCAAACAGTTGGCCAGACCTACCCCCCAAGTCAGTAGGCAGAGGCTCAGCAGCAGGTTCTCTCTCTTCTAAGTATCAGGGCTATTCAACCTGTCCCAGCAAAAGAAAGGGGACAAGGTTTTTACTCAAGACTTTTCCTGGTACGCAGAAAAGACCGCTCCTGGCATCCTATCCTGGACCTCTCTATTTTAAACATCTTTTTGGTAATCCCAAAATTCAAAATGCTAACTCTTCATCAGCTGCTTCCTATGCTAGGCAAAGATACCTGGTTGGCAACCTTGGACTTAAAGGAAACTTACCTGCACATTCCAGTAAGAGAATCTTGCAGGAAATACCTACGCTTCGGAGCAGGCTACATGCACAATCAGTTCTCTGCACTTCCCTTTGGCTTGTCTACTGTGCCCAGGGTATTCAAAAAGTGCCTAGCTCCAGTCATTGCATTTTGCAGGCAAATAAATATTCATATATACCCATACCTGGACAATTGTCTATTTCAGGCAGAATGCCAGGACATGCTACTAAATCATCTGGCATTTGTAAAGAAGCTGCTAACCTCACTGGGGTACACTATAAATGAAAATAAATCTAATCTAGTACCCAGCCAACAAATTGTATTCCTGGGAACAAGCTTGAACACAACTTCCCAGATTACTTACCTCATGCCAGAGAAACAAGTTTATTTGACAGCCTACTTCAAACTACTGACCACAAAGACCCAGCTATCTGCAAGGAAAATCCTGCAAGCCCTGGGGTTCATGGCCTCTTGCATTCTACTAATTCCATATGCAAGACTGCATAGGAGGAAACTACAATGGTATCTAAAAAACCTATGGTGTCAACATTCTCAGGACCTGGAGTAAATGATTTCCTATCATTCCTTGTATAAAGACAGAATTCCTTTGGTGGGCAGAGGCCTGCTACCACAACAAGGGACTGCCATTCACTCTACCCCATGCTGCCCAAACCCTAACAACAGACGCATCAGACTATGCATGGGGGGGGCTCATTTGGCAGGGCAGTGCATTCAGGGCAAGTGGAACCCGAGTCAAATGCACCTATATATAAATCAGAAAGAAATGTTAGCTGTACAGAATTCCCTGACAGCCTTCAAGGACCACATTCTTCCAGGACATTTATTGGTAAAGACAGACAACGCCACTGTTATGTGGTACATAAACAAGCAGGGGGGAAACCACTCATATCCCCTCTGCAGACTAGCCATGGCTCTGTGGAACACAGCCTTGAGCTACCAAGTGCACCTACAAGCTCAATTCCTGCCAGGCAAGCTAAAGTCACTGGCAGATGAGCTAAGCAGAAATCTCATGGACCCACACAAGTGGAAACTGGAACCAAAGATATTCAACATTTTGAGAAACAAATGGGGGAACCCAGAGATAAGAACTGTTTGCCTCCTCTCAGAACTACCAATTGGACAAATTCTGCACAAGGACTCATCACAGACAAGCTTGGAAAGTGGATGCCGTGTCCTTCACCTGGGAAAGCCTCTCAGTTTATGCCTTTCCCCCTCTGCATCTCCTATCGAACAGTCTGCTAAAGATCAAACAGGACAAACCAATGACAATACTGATTGAACTTGACTGGCCACGCCAGCACTGGTACCCCCTCTTGCGCAGTATGTCACTGCTGGAACCTTGGCACCTCCCTCAGACCCCTTCCCTGCTGTCCCAGCAGGAGAGCCAGATTCTGCACCTCCAGCTCCAAACCCTGAACCTTGCAGCCTGGCTAATTACCTGAGCTCTCCAATAGCATCCCTCAGTAAACAGGTGCTAGATGTCATTCTGGGGGCAAGGAGGCCTAGTACTAGAAAATCCTATGCTGAAAAGTGGAAAAGATACTGTTCCTGGAGCCAGACTTGGGATGGGCACAACAGTGCCCAGCTTACCGCATATTCTTCAATACTTAACAGAGATGCTCCACAAGGGCCTTTCCTTCTCATCATTTAAAATTCATGCCTCAGCCATTTCAGCACATTATAATACTGAGCCACCCCTCTTCTCTCCCCCTGCTGAAACAATTGCTCAGAGTGGCCAAAAATTTAAGACCACCCAGGAGAGCCCCTACTCCAGCCTGGGACCTTAACTTTGTATTGGAAAAGCTCACTCTACCTCCTTTTGAGCCAGCTGCAACTGCAGAGTTGAAATTCCTTTTTTGGAAAACAACCTTCCTTCTAGCCATCACATCAGCAAGAAGAGTGTCTGAATTACAGGCCCTCATGGCAGTGGAGCCCTTCATCATCTTCCATGCAGACAGGGTGTCCCTCAGGAGCAATCCTTCCTTTATGCCCAATGTAGTATCCAGTGTGGCCCTTAATCAGTCCATTCATTTGCCAACCTTCTTTCCTAATCCACAGAACAAAGGAGAACGAATACTGCACTCTTTGGACATGCACAGACAACCTAGATTTTATTTGGACAGAACTAAGCCTCTCAGAAAAACTGAACAGCTGCTTGTTGCCTTTGCTGCAGGGGCAGAGGGGAAGGCCATTTCAAAGCAAACCATTTCTAAGTGGATAGGCCATTGTATTAATTTCTGCTATAAGCACCATGGAAAACCTACGCCACAGGGGATAAGATCACATTCCACCAGGGCTGTATCTACTTCTACAGCCTTTCTCAGAGGTGTCCCTACCAGGGACATCCTAGAAGCCACTACCTGGATCTCTGTACATACCTTCACCAAGCATTACCACTTGCCTATTTTTTCTAAATCCAAAGCTGGTTTTGCCACTGCAGTCTTGCAGGGCTTAATAGCTGGTCCTAATGCTCTCTAACTGCCTCCTCCCTTCCTTAGCTTTGGGAATCTACCCAAATGTAATGACTGCAACAGCGAAACATGAAGAACATAGTACAGTTGTGTGCACTTACCATAAATGTAGATGTTCGAGTGTATTTACTGTTGCAGTCCTGGTTATCCTCCCTCCAGCCCCCCCCCCCTCGACTTCTCTTGGCTATACCTTTCTTCCTGTTTAGTGTATTTCAGCTTTCTAGTGTATTTGCTTTTTGTTGGAGGTGTAACCTTATATATATAATTGCTTCCATTATGGGGGCACTTGAAATCTGGGGCATGAAAAACTGATGTAATGGCGTCGACTGCATGCTTTATACCCCTGACAACCTGACGTCATGGAAGAAGAGACAGCATCCGATGCAGGACCCAAGACTTTGATATTCAGGCTGGCTGAGAGCTACCTGCAGGCAGATAACCCAAATGTAATGACTGCAACAGTGAATACACTTGAACATCTACATTTATGGTAAGTGTACACAACTGTACTTTATTCTGTTAACATGAACATTTTTTGCAAGTGGAGCAGACCAGTTTTCATCATATTTATATCTCTAGCCAGTGTCAAATGTCAACTGTGTTATTCCCTCCTCACCTCAGACTGTGGGTAAAACCTTGGCAAAGCCATTATTCAAGGTTTTCTTTACACTTAAGAGCATTTCCTTTGATAATAAAGTTCACTGAGAAGGCAAACTTTCAAAAGGTGAAAGTTAATACCTATAGTTCAATTGTGGACCAGGCATACTTATTTTACTTTGTTGCAACCTTGTCTGCCTTGAACCACTTCTCAGATTTACTCCCAGCAAGACTGTGCTTGCATATCTTTCAGGGCTACCTTGTCTGAACTCCCCCATGCTCTCACACTGTCAGTTTGGTTTCTGTATTTCTATTTGTTGCTAAGGATGAATGATTTTCCACTCAAGCCTCATCTATTGTATCCTCTCTTTGGAGGCCTTCCACTCAGAGAAGATCCGGAAGGACAAGTGAAAAAGGTTCTTCCTTTGAACCATGCAGCATGATATTGCCACCCCCTTTTTTTGGCTAATGCTTCTGTTGTTTTACAGTACATTTGATCTTCAGCATTATGTTTTCATCAGTTAGGGTTACCACCTGTCCCACTTTGCGAGGGACAGTCCCTCTTTGGGCAGTTGTGTCCTGACAAAAAATTGTAAAAATGGCAAATGTCCTGAGATTTTAGGATAAAATTATTTCCTATATTTTATGTAATAGTTGCATAGAACAGTTATTCTGTATCGAAAATACCTAAATGTTATAAGAAACAGAATAAGCAACTAAAATGCTACAAGAATAAGCTTTTATTTAGGCAAAAAGTTAAGTTCTATCCTTTGTACTGACCGTGGGTATGTGTCGGCCTGTAAAATCTGATGTTTGTACCAAAAATGTCCCACTTTGGCCATTTGAAAAGGTGGCAACCCTATCATCAGTCAGAGTTTATTTAGTGGCAGTTTCTCCATTTTCAAGCAGGACAGAATAATGTTTCTAGCTTTCCTTAAGTTCCTAATACCTTTCTTAGAGGTACATTTCTTCTAGGTACTTTTCTTCTTGGTTCTCTGGCTAGAGAACCATTGCTTTTTTGGAATGTTTACTTTATGTTGGACCATGCTGTGCTTATTGCGTGCCCCCCCCCCCCCCCCCACACACACACACACTGGATGTGTAGTGTTTGAGGAATTCAAATTTCTTTCTTGGAAAATCTTGTCAGTGGCTTTTTGTCTGATAAAACTACAAGACCTATCTCTTAAAACCCCTTCTTGACATTCCACAGGGAAAGTTTACTTTAGAACCAATCTCGCTTTTATGCATAAAATGGCTGTTTAGTCTTAGTAACCATTCAAATAACCTGTCGCTCTTTTACGCTAGTTATTCAAATCAAGGAAAATATAACCTTTTAATGTGTGACTTTCACAGGCCTCTCGGGTACTACCATTAAAATGACTCGTGTTCTTCATAAAAGTAACTTTCTCTTTGCTACTTTTTGTAAAGGCTGGGGGGGGCAGGAAGGTTAATATCACCCTCGCCGGCCTAGTGGCTAATTTCATTTGGCATAGCAAGCACGGCAAACCTCTACAGTGTGTTCCAAAAGCATATTCTGAATGTTCTCTTTGCATTAACTTTTTTCTTCATACCCTGCTTTGAACGAGATTTGCACTTCTGCAGCCAGGTTTTCCTGTGCTGCGGTAGCATTGTCACCTCACAGTAAGATGCTGTCCGGTTCGATTCTCAGCTAGAGCGTCTTCTGCGTGGAGACATGCGTGAATGGGTGTACCTTCATTGAAGGTTGTGCGTCAGGGCTGGTAACTCGGCACGTAAAAATCAACTACCAATAATTAGCGGACCCGAGTTCCGCTGTGGCGACCCCTAACCAGGAAAAGCCAAAAGACACAAACAAAACCTTTGCAAAGCACTGCAAGTTGATATATTATTTCCAGGTCCAAGCCTTCTTTCGAGGCTACATTAAACAAGGGAATGTTCCCTTACAGAAACCACCCAGTGGAGTTAGATAGCAGCTCTGTTCCTCAAGTTACTGCAGATGATGTATTTGATATCAGTATGCAATGACAGATTTGAGAGAAGATGTCCATCCACAGTAGCTATTTTCCCCCCTTCAGTGCCCTACCAATGCTATGGGATTTTTTTTTTTTTTTTTTTTTACTTTTTTTCTGCTTGGGAATGTCTTTTGCTTGGTCCAGATCCAGAGATGAACAGTAGGGAGTGTTGCATTATAGGATGCATGGATGGGTTGGTTTGGCAGCCTGTGACAGTTTCATGTCTGAGCAGCACTGTTGTTTTGGACATCTTTATTACAAGTTAATGCACATGGATCTGTTTGCACAGATTTCGTTTTATGGTAAATATGAATAATTTTATTTTGTTATTCAAACCTATATCAGCAGTATTTAATGTTAGAAACACTGACATCATTCAAGTAATTATCCTTTGTAATAGAAAACTTTTTTTGTTCTTATGTAGACCACTGAACCTTTATGAAAGTTCACTTTTCCTCAGTGTTTTGGCACTCTTGAAGTATAGTACATGATTTAAGGGGAGAATATAGAGTTGTACCACCAGCAGAAAATTGTTTTGTTTTTAGGGCCATTGCACTTTAAATGGATTTGCTGCATTGGTTTTGATGTAGGCATTGTCAGTGAACATTTGCATATTCACAAATATCTCCATAACTTGACTTTCTTTCTTCAGATAAGCTAGTAGCTGGCTTTCTAACTGCAGTTTGACCTTTATTAAATTAAGGTGGAGAGTGCATGAGTACTTTATGGTTTGCTTTATCCACGTAGAAAGTGGGCACACTGATGCAGCATCAATACCTAATGATCATCCATAGTTTAGAAGATCAACTGTTTGAGTACGTTCTCCTTTTCAAACCTCTAGTGATTTTTTTTGTTTGCTTTCTGTGAGATAGACGTGCTACAGTATCTGAGGAGCAGGCTTCCACTGAATCTAGTTATAACCTCTGGTACCACTGATTTAGGTATAACTCATTTACTTCCATTTAAAGGAGGCCAGCATCAACATAATAAAATGCTAGAGTTGAGCTCCTGTGGACTCTCTTGGACCTATAAGTTTACAATTAGTATTTAGATTTACATGTTTGAACTCTAGACTTTGTTGGCCCAATTTCCTAGTAAGTTTACAGTTAGAATTTGGTTTCACATATTTTGTAATATAAGTTTGTGTCTTTCAGCTTTTCTCAGTTAGGGGTCGCCACAGCGGAACTCCGGTCCACTAATGATTGGCAGTAGAGTTTTACGTGCTGGCTTGCCGGGCTTAACGCACAACCTTCAATGAAGGAACGCCCATTCACGCATGTCACCACACAGAAGACGCTCTGAGAATCGAACGGGCCACGTCTAACTGTGAGGCAACAACGCTACCGCAGCACCACCACCGCAGTCCATATAAGTAAAAAGTAAAATTTAGCACTGTAGTGTTAAGAAAGTAGTTATTTGAGGTGCGAGTCATGTGATAATTATTTGAGGTGCGAGTCATGTGATTGGGAGGGTCTTGCCACTTCAGAGTAGTCATTTGTTTCAGCAGCTTGCCTGTCTCTTATGTCTTTTGTTCTGAGGCCCAGTGCCTACAGTGGTGTTTAATGCATTAAGGGTGTTATCCCAAATTTTGGAGCCTGCGTTTTTAAGACGTAATATGATGTCCAAGTGAATAAGTGTCAGAAGTGAAGGAAACTCTTAATTTGGTGCCATAATGGTTTAACTGGCACAATCATTAATTTATTTCCTTTCCACTCATGCAGACACTAGCTAAGTCATTAATATTCTCCTGTTACCTTTACCTCAGTTGTACTTTCCTTTGTCTTTACTCTTAAGTAACTTGAGAATAGCAGCTTGTTTGATGAGCTCCATTTTTTTCCCAAAGTTTACAAGCAGTCCACTTTGAAAATTTTCAGTTTAGTGACAGGCTTCTATCTCTAAAAACATGAAAAATGCAATTTTTTTAAGTTATGTTTGCGCGTCTGTAGCTTCCATTTGAGGGGAGATTATGTTCTATTTTTGGCTAAAAGTATCTTATTGAACTTCCAGCTGCTTTTAATCTACAAGGAAATCTGTCAAAAATTCAAGGTTTGGATCAGAAGATTTCAAACATGTCAATGTAAATCACATCAGTGATGAATCTGAAAAAGTTAAGTTTGCCTTTTCTTTGTGTCTTAGGGAAGGAAAGCATGAAGGTTTTTTAATTTTTTTCAGTACTATTTCTTTTATTATCCTATTAATGCATCTTCTCTAAGTGAAGAGGAGAAATGCAGTTTGTCAGTTTCAAAAGGTAAATCCCACTAATACTGTGAGAAAGAAGAATAATTAATCTATGTAAGGCATTTATTTTTTTTACCAAAATACAAGAAGCACAAGTGACTATAGATGCGGATATGACCGATTTGAGATGATGGCTAAATGAATGCTATTCATTGCTCAGTGATAGACATGTGTACCCCATAAGTAATGACCACATAATAACAGGCTATTATGAGGATTATAACACTTGAAAAAGCTATACATGTGTGTCACATGTGTAAATAAATCTTTTAACTTATTGCATGGAAGCATGGAAACATGGAAAGTTGACTCAAAACATGTAAATAAGGAGAAAATAGTTGGAAAGATGTACAAATAATAAAACACAAATGATCGGGCTACATATCCCCTCAAAACACGTTGTCCAAAAACTGTGGATTTTAACAAATGACAGCAAAGTACTACACCTAGCGTAGCTGATTTTTTTGTTTGTTTTTGACACTTTTATTAAAATATCACTTGTGACATAGATACACATACTTTAACAAAATGAAAACAAACCATATTAACATTTTTAACAAAACAAAAACAAACCATATTAACATTTTTCCATTTAGACACATAATCTTACATTTTTCTTTCATTACAACAGCAGTCTTTCAGTCCAACATTACTTGTATCACTCAATTCCTGTATGCATTGTTCCTACAAATTCCATTTATTTCTATGTAATTTGCTCCTTCCCCTTTCTAAAGATCCTTTTTCAAGTTCTTTTATCTCTGTTGCAATATTCAGCACTTGAAATGCAGCTGGTTTAAATTTTAGTTTTCATTTTTTAGTGGTTGCTTTATTGGTAGTCAACATAATTAAATTTAACAAGGCCTTATTATGTCTAGGCAGTTCAGATCATCTGTCCCAGCTCAAAAGTATAATTTCCTTGTTTACAACCATTTGCTCCCCCAATATTTCTGACAGAGTACTGTGTAGGGATTTTTAAAAATCTGCCAGCTCATTAGACTCCCAGCAAATATGTTTCCAGTTACCTCATCCTTACCAATTACATCTCTTAATATTTGCTGTCTTACTGAGGAAAGATTATTTGAAGTCTGCTTGAGGTATAAAAATAGCTATGCAAAAACTTCCAAGAAAAAATCATAAACCTTATGGACTTTGCATACTTGGAAGCCATACATATGTCTTCCCATTGTTCCATTGTAAATGGCTTTTTCACACTTTATTCCTAATCTTTCCTAACCTCCTCTGATTTGATTGTTATAGTCATCATGCAATATTTTATATGCCCTACTAATGATTCCACAGCAGCTTCTGTTCTAGTTTTGACATCAAACTGAAACACAGCAAGTCTTTCACTTAGGACTCCCCTATCCCTTTATCTTTCCATTTACTCTGATATCAGTCCCTGATAGGGAAGGCAGTCCATATCACAAATGTACTATTATTGTTTTTTTTCCTCTTCTGTACCTATTGGATCCCCTTTAACAATCAGTGTTATTACTCTGCTTTTCCTTTGCCCTGATATTCTGCTGAATGTCCATCCTGAAATCCTTCCTTTATCAAATTCACATCTATCTCCTGCAGCATTGCTAGTTACACTGTGCATTTCTTAAAGTAATTAAATATTCATTTTTTTATTGTATATAGCTCTTTGACCTTTACATTCTAAAGATAACATGGATAAAGTAGCTATTATGATAAAAAGCCATTGTTCCCACTTATTATACTTGACAGTTTTTGTAATGTATATTTTCATCTTCTGTATTACATACTGATGCTAATATTTTATCAGAGTGAGCTTTTGTACAGTTGATTCTTCTCAACCCTGTTTAAACCTTTGTCACATTTCTCAATTCTTTTTGCTTTAATGAAAACCCTAAAAAAACCTAAATACGTAGGTTCATAGGTGTGTACTAGGCTAATGGCCCTGGAGCCTTTACAAGCCTAGCCCATAGCATTACCCTGGCATTGTGCCACCCGAGCTTAGTTCCCAGTGTCTTTGTCGAGTAGAGCCACTGGGGTGATCCCTGGGATGAATTTTCTATTTCCTATCCACTCATCAAGATTCCTCTTGAAGAGGGCCAGTGAGGTACTCTGTTTGACATGTATGGGAAGTCTGTTCCATAGCATGGGCAGTCTCTGGGTTATGAACCTGTCCCTCCAGCATGTTCTGTTGATTGTGGTAATGAGGTAGAGGTCTCTGGAGCATGTGGTGCAGAGGGATTGGGATTTCTTTAGATGTAGCATTTCTAATAGAGCTGGGTCTGACATGGCTTTGTAAGTCAAGCAGAGATCGCCTCTAAGTAGGCAATAAGAGACTGAGAATAGTTGGAGTTTTTTGAGTCTGTCCATACAGGACAAGTGTTTAAGTCCTAGGATCCTCTTTGTGAGGTACGTTTGTGGCCTCTCCAGTTGTTACACGTGTCTAGTGAGGTACATGCCAAATGGGGCATTGTACTCAATGATTGGCATAATGAGGGAAGAGTAGAGGGAGACAATGAACTCTTTCTTCTTGGATGCAAAACCCTTAGTAATGAGATGTGCCACATAGAAGGACTTTCTGACCACAGTGGCAATGTGGTGGTCAAAAGTGAGGTTGCTGTCAACCTGTGTTCCCAGATCTCTTATAACACCTTCTGCATTCAGTGGACTACCATCGATGTGGTAATTCAAAGGGGATGACAACACATTTTTTTGGCATTGAGCTTAAGGCCATGGTTCTGACACTAGTCGTTGGTTGAATTCCAGGAAACGTTGGACAAGTGTATTGGTACATGAGTAGTTTTCCCAGTTAATGGAGGGGTAGTTGAAGTTGCCCAGTATGAAGGTGTTAGGTTGGACCCTAATATTCTCCAGGGTGATTAGGAATGTGGAGTGTGAGTCTTGGGACATGGTTGGGGACCTATGGTAGGCTATGACCTGAATTCCTGTGTTACCCAATGTTAGCTGCACCCCTCTGATGCATTATGTTGGGTTACCAGTCTGGAGTTGTGCACATCTTTTATGAATATGGAAACACCACCACTTTTGGTCCAAGTTCTGGGGCCAAAAGGTGTGGAATGAGTTATAGCCTGGTAGTGCAGGGGTGCTTTCTGCTGCTTTAAACCAGGTCTCTGTTACAGCACAAACATCGATGTTCTCTATTTTGAGGAGTGCTTCGAGCAAGTGCATTTTGAGATTTAGACTTCTAGCATTGAGCAGCATGACCCTCAGATTGCATTTGTTTGTAGCTGTTACGGTGCTAATTTGGTCTTTTGAACACTGCCTAAAAAGGCACTATAGGGGTGGCAAGAGCCTTGGCCAGTGTCCGGAAGCCCAGGGGTGACAGATGCAGGCCATCTCTGGCAAAACATCGAGGTCTGTCAGGCATGTCATCCGAGGTGGACAGTTACTGGATCCCCTTAGAATGACATCAGAAACTTAGCCAGTTGTTGAAATCAATCATTTTCTGCTTGTACTGTGGTATCATTCTGGGTGATGGTAGGACGCTGCTCAGGGCTAGGGTCATACCTGCCTGGGCTACATAATCCGAGAGCTCCTCCATGTCTCTTTTTATGTAGTCCAGGGATGTATGTGTCAGGTCATTCACACCCACATGTAAAATGACAGAGTCATATTTATTTTTATTTTATTTTATTTGCAGTTGGTTTACCAGGATAGTCCATTGGGCCAAAATGAACCCGTTTTCAATGGAGTCCTGGGGAGAAAAGCTCCATAACAATCTCAATACAGTAGGTTATTAATGATAGTTATACAATGCAAAAAGTTCAAGCAAATAATTACAAAAAAGTTCAGCATACATTAGAAATTCTGCATACTTATGATGGATCATATAGATGATACAGACTAACAAAGTAACATTACAAAGTAATACTGGAAGTAAATTCATATTATGATGCATAAACTTAAGAAGTGCAGTCTAGTACATTATATCAGAGTAGTACATTTTTGCAAATTACATAGGAAACAGAGTGTGAGTGTTAGGGAAAAAAGGAAGAATTACTGGAGAAGCAGGGGAAGGATGGAAGATGAGGTAGCCAGAGTTAATTATGTGGGGTGGGAGCATGAGCATTCCCACTGGGATGCTAGGTGCGAATGAAGAGATCTTTTGAAAATCAAATGGTTAGGGATTGTGCGAATGGAAGGTGGAAGGGAGTTCCAGAGGCGTGCTGGGCCGTAGGATAGTAGGTTTTTTCCAGGGGGATGAATTGGTTTATGTACTTCTAATAGATTTTGATTATGAGATCTTAATACCCTATTTGGCAGATGCATTTTAAAGGCAGAAGAAAGTGAGGGACAAAGGGAGGGGTTGAGAATGAGTTTGTGGGTGAGAGTTAATTGTGTGTAGGTTAGATGATTAGGTAGCTCTAGCCATTTTAGTTTTTGGAGAGAGAGACAGTGGTGGGTTGATGACCTATGGCTAGTAGCGAACTTGGCAATTTTGTTGTAGCAGGAGGAGAGTTGTTTTTTTTACAGAGGACTGTAGATTAGTTAGGAGTGGAGCTCCATAGAGAAGGGAGGGGATAAGAAAGGAAGTAGAAAGAGTGATTTTAGTTGCAGGTGTAAGGTAATGATTTTGTCGGTAGAGCATACCTAGTTTTTGGTGGTTTTTTTTGATATTTAGTTGCATGTGGGAGTTGAATTTTAGTTGGTTATCAATTTGGACCCCAAGTAACTTGGTATCTGCCACCAGTTCCAGATGTGTGTTATTTTGACTCATGATTGAGAATGTATTCATATTGAAAGGAGTGGCTTTAGTGGGGGTAAATACCATTAATTTGGTTTTAGATACCTGTTGTTAAGGACCTGAGTGCGTGTGTTATGTGGTGGATCCTGGCACCTGACAAGCAGCTGACTGTTACTTTCTCCTTATTCAGCCTTGTGAGTGGGACATCTGTGTGCCTCACTATCGAGTCACCTATGACTAGTGTGTTGGGCATGCTGTTTTGCCTTATGGGCTTTGGTTGAGTGGTAGACTGTTTGGGAGAGTTGTGTGTCTCATGATTAGTGTTGTGTTGTGGTGGTCGAGTGTGTTTCTGCCTTGGAGGCCTCTGCTGTTTGGGTAGATTTTTATTTGGAGACTCTGTGAAGGTGGGTGTGTGGTTTGTGTTTTTATGTGAAGGCAGTGCTGGTGTGTGTTCTGGAGGGCTATGTGTTCCATGTGGTATGGTGCAATTGCTGACCTTCTCCTCTTGACCATCTATTCTGGTCTTGGCTGGAGAGTGTGTAGCTTCTAATTTGGATATGTAAGTGCATCTTTCGCAAGTCTGAGTATTGGGAGGTAAGAGGAGAGGGTTGTCAGTGTATATGAGGCAGTTGCTACATTGCCTCAGGATGCCCAGGTTCACCAGGTTAATAGGAGAAGGCACATGGAACTGACCTTTAGACGTGCCTGGAGGGGTGGGCATTAATAATAAGTATTGGAGCAATTTCCTTGTAGAACGTTTAGTGCTGGTAGCACTTTGTGTGCTACAATAATTGCTACAAGAAGTCTAGAAAAGTGCTAGACTAATAAGCTAGTACAAGTGCAGGAGAGGAGTGACCTAGCAGATCTGAGAGAAACAATTGAGGAGCAGACTTTGACACTGCTCAGAAGCTTACAAACAGTTCTGGATACAGCAACTATGTATCTGGACTAGACTACTTACAGGAAAGGCCCGAAACAAGTGCAAATGTAGGCTTTTAATCCAGAAAGTTGAAAGAGATGGAAAAAAGCTGCCTAAATGGCCAATAAAGTATGATTTCTGGGCCAGAAACCACTCCTCTTGTGGTAGATAGGCTACCTAGTGTTTACCACACCCACTAATAAGCTAGAAGGCTTCCTACCAACACAGAAAGGCTTGGGGTGGGGGGGGTCAGAAGCTTACAAACAGTCCTGGATACAGCAAATCTGTATCTGGTCTAGACTAGTTACAGGAAAGGCAGGAAACAAGCTTAGATTTTTTTTTAACAGGAAAGCAGCTAAAACAGCACTGAAAACAATTCAAGTGCAGTGCAAGCTAGCACACTTGAGTGTGTAGCAATATTAAAGCAAATACAGTTTAAACAAATGAAATTTATTCAAACTGTATTATGAACTGAATTCAATTATTGTTTTATTCAACTCTGAACAGTTAAAAAGTGCCAAAAATTATACTTATCAGCTGAGAAGCACATTCAGTCAGAACATAAGGAGGATTCTAGCAACGTTTTTTTTTTAGTAAACTGAAAAGGGAGAATGGAGGAACAGAAGATAATTGGTTAAGAACCTAAGTGGGTTGCCCTTCTCAAACGTTCTCTCTGTATTAGGTAGAATGAGCTAATGACACTAGATTGGGAGGAGTGTCCCAGATCAAATTTACAGTAGGGGCAGGCAACCCTGTTATTCTCAATAACAGAGAAGACAGTATTAGCAGAAGATGGCTGCCAGAAACACAGGAAACTCAACAACAAGATAACCAGGCCTGGATAACAGACTATCCAGTCTATGCTACCTAACTAGAACACAGGACCCTCACAATAAATGCACAGAAAAGGACAAATAGAGCACTCAGAAACAGAAAATACAACACTCAGTATGAAAAAGCAGTTTACAGTTTAGTAATTCAGTAGAAATGTAATTACAGTAATGAACACTATTACAGCTAGTAGCTACAGTAGTTTAGGCAGAATAAACTACAGAAATGTTTAGCACAGCAGAAAAACAGCCACTAAATGAAAGTTTTAAATGGATAAAGGAGCAAGGAGAGACTAGAGAATACTTTTAACTTCAAACAAATCAGTTATATGTTACACTCCTTGTCAGGAAATCAGAACAGACAAACATATGTTTAACAAATGGAGAAAATTTCCAGTTAATACCTTACACACATTCCTCTGTTTTCTCTATCAGCAGAAGATGGCTGCCAGAAACACAGGAAACTCAACAAACAAAACAACCAGGCCTGGATAACAGCAAGCCTCTATCCAGACTATGCTACCTGACAATGAAAAATACAGTTAAGAGTATAAAATAGTACACAAATGCAGTGAAACAGTAAAAAAAAACTCTATAACAGTGCAGAATCTAGTAAATTAGCTGTTTAGCAGTTATAAGCATTAAAAAGTGCAATTCAGTGAAATAAATGTAAGAAGTAACTTATTCTACTCTAGGAGTCTTAGGGAATTTCTGCTTTTTCCCAGTGATGAATCACCACTGTACAGCCTGTCAAAAACACCCCATCCCCTATTAACTTAGAACAAACCACAAAAGTATATACACTTTTAACAAATGAGGTTTAATCCCCCAGATAGGGATAATTGCTTCAAATTGACAGCTGTACCCACAGGTATGACCGAATCTAAAATTAAGGTTACCCATGCTAAAACGCATGTTACACCCTGTGTTTCCCCTTACTGTGATTGCTGTCTGTTCTTTTCTTATGTCTGTTCCCCCTCACAGATGTGAAAAACAAATTGTATGATTTCAGAAAGCATTAAATTTTAGCCCTGGCTACCTTTAAATAAAACTAAGTTATGCATTGTTCCATTAAATTAATGAAATTAGTAAGTCTGCTGTTGAGAGTGCTATCTCTTGTTCACTTCCCATAATTTCAAACTTTATTTTTCATTGTACATTTTAAATTTCGCTCTACAAAGAATTCTTAGAGCTCTCAAGAGTAATCGCTTGCAAACAGACAACTTGTCTCCATGCAAAAATAGTTAACAATGTGTAAGAACAGCTAACAACTTGCAGATTCATAAAGGAATCTTTGTAAATCTCACTCATAACAGGATGTACAAAATGTCCCTAGCTAACTGCCTTCAGCTGCAAACTTCTTTTCTTACACAAAGAATATTTGCTAATGGAAAAAATGTGCTGATATATTTGTAGATGCAGGAAGCATATCATTTTTCATAGCTTTCATTATTTTGTTTTAGTTTGCAAACTTATTTGCTTACAAAAAATGTTTATAGCTTAAGCCTCTGACATTAATCAAGACATCCACCCTTGTAAAAACAAGAGAATTTGTCATCTTGGTTCCACATGTGATATAATCAGTACATTTTTATACCCAATCCCACTAGCCCAATATCACATTGTCATATTAACTTAAACTTGCTTCTGTTTCACCTTTCTTTTCCTGTAACTGTAAAACCTATATTTCTTACAAATAAAAAGGTACTTATTTACTTTAAGATCTTTAACACACAGAAATCACTGAACAGACACACCCTCATTTAAAGTACCCGACTGCACACTGTACAAAAACTGTTTTACAATATAACATGCAGTTTATATCACAAAATATTTTCAAATACGAAGAACAAAAGTTGTTTTACAGATACTTTTCCCCTTTTATTGTCCTTCTAAACATTAAAGGCATAATGTATGGTTTATGCTTTACAGTCAACTCACAAGCTTAACAAAGTCAGCAAAAGTCTAGTCTTTTCTCAGCCACTTTTATTTGCCATATTTCACAAATGTGATTGATGCTTTATCTTACATTGATTCACTGATTTCAGTGTTGCTGGTAGTCTTCCTGATCATCTCTATCTCCCAAAAGTAAATTCTGGTTCAAGTCCAAGGTAGTCCTGATTCTTGTAGTCAATTCCTGTGTTTTTTTCCCTGTCTGTCAGACTTTTTCTTTTGGAACACTGGAAAAAGGTTCACTGGCAAAGTCTGTCTATGAATTTTATTGTCAGAAATATGAGAAGCAGAGTCCCTTCTGTTTGCTAGCTCATTTTTTGTTGAATAAACTTTGTTTCCTCTATAGTCTGTTTTGTATCAAAAATGTCTTTGATCCTCCAGAAAAAATATTTGGAAGACAACTGGATTCAGCAGATGTTCTTCGTGTTTCACTGTTGCAGTCATTACATTTGGGTAATCTGCTGGCAGGTTGCCCTCAGTTGGCCTGAATTCCAAAGCCTTGGGTCCTGCGTCGGTTGCTGTCTCCTCTTCCATGACGTCAGGTCATCAGGGGTATAAAACATGCAGCCAACGCCATTTTCTTTAGTCTTTCTTGCCGTGCGGTGCCCGAAGCAGAAGCATTTTGCAAGTGCCGGTCGGCCGACTTCTGAAATATTCGAGTTTGAGTTTCAGAACCGAAGTCTTCACTAAAGCTAAGTACCCCATTGGGGAAACTTTTTTTTTGCTCCATACCGATGTCAGAAAAAGTTAATAATTGTATTACTTGTGGGAAGCAAATATCTCATAAGGATTTCCATT